>NC_092720.1:154216816-154527062 GCF_047496885.1 Scyliorhinus torazame
ACACAGGGGACGGACACACAGAGGACGGACATACAGGGGGCGGACAAACAGGGCACGGACACACAGAGGACGGACACACAGGGGACGGACACACAGGGGACAGACACACGGGACGGCCACACAGAGGACGGACACACGGAGGACGGACACATAGGGGACGGACACACAGGGGACGGACACACGGAGGTCGGACACACAAGGGACGGACACACAGGGGACGGAAACACAGGAGATGGACACACAGAGGACGGGCACACAGAGGACGGACACACTGGGGTCAGACACACAGGGTCGGTCACACAGGCAACGGAAACGCAGAGGACGGACACACGGGACGGACACACAGGAGATGGACACACAGAGGACGGACACTTAGGGGACAGGCACACAGGGGACGAACAAACATAGGACGGACACACAAAGGACGGACACACAGGGGATGGACACACAGGGGACGGACACATGGAGGACGGACACACAGGGGACGGACACACAGAGGATGGACGGACACACAGGGGACGGACGCACAGAGGACGGACGCACACGGGATGGACAGACAGGGGATGGACACACAGGGGACGGACACATGGACGACAGACACACAGGGGACGGACACACAGAGGACGGACACACAGGGGACGAACACACAGAGGACGGACACACAGAGGACGGACACACAGCGGACGGACACACAGGGGACGGACAAACAGAGGACGGATACACAGGGGACGGACACACAGAGGTCGGACACACAGAGGTCGGACACACAGGGACGGACACATAGGGACGGACACACAGAGGACGGACACACTGGGGACAGACACACAGGGGACGGACACACAGGGGACGGTCACACAGAGGACGGACACACAGGGGACGGACACACAGGGGACGGACACATAGGGGACGGACACACAGGGGACGGACACACAGGGGACGGACACACAGGGGACGGACACACAGGGGACGGACACACGTCGGATGGACAGACAGGGGATGGACACACAGGGACGGACACACAGGGGACGGACACACAGGGGACGGACACACAGGGGACGGACACACAGGGGATGGACACACAGAGGACGGACACACAGAGGACGGACAGACAGGGGATGGACACACAGGGGACGGACACACATGGGACGGACACACAGGGGACAGACACACAGAGGACGGACACACAGAGGACGGAGACACAGAGGACGGACACACAGAGGACGGACACACAGGGGATGGACACACAGGAGACGGACACACAGGGGACGGTTACACAGAGGACGGACACACAGGGGACGGACACACAGAGGACGGACACACAGGGGACGGTCACACAGGGGACGGACACATAGGGGACGGACACACAGAGGATGGACGGACACACAGGGGACGGACGCACAAGGGCCGGACGCACACGGGATGGACAGACAGGGGATGGACACACAGGGGACGGACACATGGAGGACAGACACACAGGGGAAGGACACACAGAGGACGGACACACAGGGGACGAACACACAGAGGACGGACACACAGAGGACGGACACACAGGGGACGGACACACAGGGGACGGACAAACAGAGGACGGATACACAGGGGACGGACACACAGAGGTCGGACACACAGGGACGGACACATAGGGACGGACACACAGAGGACGGACACACTGGGGACAGACACACAGGGGACGGACACACAGGGGACGGTCACACAGAGGACGGACACACAGGGGACGGACACACAGGGGACGGACACACAGGGGACGGACACATAGGGGACGGACACACAGGGGACGGACACACAGGGGACGGACACATAGGGGACGGACACACAGGGGACGGACACATTGGGGACGGACACACAGGGGACGGACACACAGAGGACGGACACACGTCGGATGGACAGACAGGGGATGGACACACAGGGACGGACACACAGGGGACGGACACACAGGAGACGGACACACAGGGGACGAACACACAGGGGATGGACACACAGAGGACGGACACACAGAGGACGGACAGACAGGGGATGGACACACAGGGGACGGACACACATGGGACGGACACACAGGGGACAGACACACAGAGGACGGACACACAGAGGACGGACACACAGAGGACGGAGACACAGAGGACGGACACACAGAGGACGGACACACAGGAGACGGACACACAGGGGACGGTTACACAGAGGACGGACACACAGGGGACGGACACACAGAGGACGGACACACAGGGGACGGACACACAGGGGACGGACACATAGGGGACGGACACACAGAGGATGGACACACAGAGGACGGAAGACAGGGGACGGACACACAGGGGACGGACACACAGGGGACGGACTCACAGAGGACGGACACACGGCGGACGGACAGACAGGGGATGGACACACAGGGGACGGACACACAGGGTACGGACACACAGAGGACGGAAGACAGGGGACGGACACACAGGGGACGGACACACGGCGGCCGGATACAAAGAGGACGGACACACGGCGGACGGACAGACAGCGGATGGACACACAGGGGATGGACACACAGGGGACAGACACACGGCGGACGGACACACAGAGGACGGACACACAGAGGACGTACACACAGAGGACGGACACACAGGGGACGGACACACAGGGGACGGACACACAGGGGGGACGGACACACAGAGGACGGACACACAGAGGACGGACACACAGGGGATGGACACACGGCGGACGGACACACAGGGGACGGACACACAGAGGACGGACACACAGGGGACGGACACACAGGGCACGGACACACAGGGGACGGACACACAGGGGACGGACACACAGAGGACGGACACACAGAGGACGGACACACGGGACGGACACACAGGGGACGGACACACAGGGGACGGACACACAGAGGACGGACACACAGAGGACGGACACACAGAGGAGGGACACACAGGGGACGGACACACAGGGGATGGACACACAGGGGCGGACACACAGGGGACGGAAACACAGGAGATGGACACACAGGGACGGACACCCAGAGGTCGGACACACAGGGGACGGAAACACAGGAGATGGACACACAGGCACGGACACAGAGGGGACAAACACACAGAGGATGGACACACAGGGGACGGACACACAGGGGACGGACACACAGAGGACGGACACACGGCGGACGGACACACAGGGGACGGACACACAGGGGATGGACACACAGGGGCGGACACACAGGGGACGGAAACACAGGAGATGGACACACAGGGACGGACACCCAGAGGTCGGACACACAGGGGACGGAAACACAGGAGATGGACACACAGGCACGGACACAGAGGGGACAAACACACAGAGGATGGACACACAGGGGACGGACACACAGGGGACAGACACACAGGGGATGGACACACAGGGGACAGACACACAGGGGACGGACACAGAGGATGGACGGACACACAGGGGACGGACACACAGAGGACGGACACACATGGGACGGACACACAGGGGATGGACTCACAGAGGACAGACACACAGGGGACGGACACACAGAGGATGGACACATGGAGGACGGACACACAGGGGACGGACACACAGAGGGTGGACGGACACACAGAGGACGGACAAACAGGGGATGGACACACAGGGGAGGGACACACAGGGGACGGACACACAGGATGGACGGACACACAGGGGAGGGACACACAGGGGACGGACACACAGGATGGACGGACACACAGGGGACGGACACACAGAGGACGGACACACAGGGGACGGACACACAGAGGACGGACACACAGGGGACGGACACATAGGGGACGGACACACATGGGACGGACACAGAGGGGACGGACACAGAGGGGACGGACAGGCAGGAGATGGACACACAGGGGACGGACACACAGGGGACGGACACACAGAGGACGGACACACAGGGGACGGACACACAGAGGGCGAACACACAGAGGATGGACGCTCAGGGGACAGACACATGGAAGACAGACTCACAGGGGACGGACACACAGAGGACGGACACCCAGGGCACAGGCACACAGGGGACGAACACACAGAGGATGGACACACAGGGGACGGACACACAGGAGACGAACACACAGGGGACGGACCCCCAGGGGACGAACACACAGAGGACGGACACACTGGGGACAGACACACAGGAGACGGACACACAGAGGACGGACACACTGGGGACAGACACCCAGGGCACAGGCACACAGGGGACGAACACACAGGGGACGGACCCCCAGAGGACGAACACACAGAGGACGGACACACTGGGGACAGACACACAGGAGACGGACACACAGAGGACGGACACACTGGGGACGGACACACAGGGGACGGACACACAGGGGACGGACACACAGAGGACGGACACACGTCGGATGGACCGACAGGGGATGGACACACAGGGACGGACACACAGGGGACGGACACACAGGGGACGGACACACAGAGGACGGACACAGAGAGGACGGACAGACAGGGGATGGACACACAGGGGATGGACAACAGGGGACGGACACACATGGGACGGACACACAGGGGACGGACACACAGGGGACGGACACACAGGGGACGGACACACAGAGGACGGACACACAGAGGACGGGCACACAGAGGACGGACACACGGCGAACGGACAGACAGGGGACGGACACTCAGAGGACGGACACACAGAGGACGGGCACACAGAGGACGGACACACGGCGAACGGACAGACAGGGGACGGACACACAGGGACGGACACACAGGGGACGGACACACAGGGGACGGACACACGGCGGACGGACAGACAGGGGACGGACACATAGGGGGCGGACACACAGGGGGCGGACACACAGGGGACGGACACACAGGGGACGGATGTGGTGTTGGGTGTTCTGACACACAGATGAGCCAACACAGTTGCATATGGTACAACGCTTCTTTATTTAAACTTACTATTTACAGTTTGGTCTTTGCACTCTGCACGTGGGGGGTTCCCTGCTTGTGGTGTTTTAACAGCTCTTTCTTGTTCCCTTCTCCCCAGACCTACTGACCACCAGGTGTCGTGCTCGTGCTTCTTATATGGTTGGTGTTCTTGTGTGTGATTGGTTGTGGTGTTGTGTACTCTGATTTGCCTGTTAGTGTGTCCATCATGATGTGTGTGTTTGAATATCATGACATCCCCCCTTTTTACAAAGATATGTGCCTACGTGGTGATAAATATGATCGTGTCGTGAGTGCATCTAGGAGTGTGTGTGTGTCGTGTGCAGCATGTGCATATGACGGAACTATGTACATGGGGCGATGTCGGGTGCGTCACATGAGCCAAGTTGTACCATAACATAACATAAATGCGAACGAGAGAAGCAGAAAAAAAAACTTTAACAGTTGTCCAGTCAGACGACCTCTGGAACGATAAACAACAACAGGTTATCATGTAAAATTGTGCAACTTGTTAAACATATGAACGGTATTATAAGTCCAGTCGAATGGGCTTGCGACGAGTTCGGGTTGACCGTCAGGGTGGCACACCACTCATCGGCTGGATTGATGGCATTGACCTTGTTGACATCAATGACGGAAACTCGGAAGGCATCCTGGTCATCTGCATCACTTAACTGGAAGTCTTGATGCGTGGGCTGGACGGTCCTGACTCGTCTGCGAGGTTGTCGAGGATGCGCCGGATCCATGGGTTGAGCCGAACGACAGTGGGCTGCGTAGTGGCCCATCTTGCCACATCTGAGGCACTGTCGGTTTTTTGCAGGACATTGCCCTTTTAAATGTAGAGCTCCACAATTGCCGCACGTCATGACGTCACGGCGTTCGTTGCGCCACTGCGCATGCGCAGTGCGATCTTGCGGTGGGCGCGCCTGCGCAGTGCGTCCCTCGTTGTGGCCGTTATTTTTGGCGCGCACCTGCGCGGGAGACCGCGAAAAGCGCGGGAAGCGGCCGCTGTCGTCCGGGCCGTGGGTCGGGAAGTAATCGACGGCCTGGATGCGTTCGACGTCGTGGGCGGCCTGGCTTGCCGATTCGACGGCTGGGGACCCCCTCCGTGCCAACTCGGACGCCTGAAATCGGGCAAAACGGCAGGTAGCATTTTCGTGGAGGACACAGGCTTCCACAGCAGGTGAGGCTTTTCATTTTAAGAAGCTGCTGGCGTAGGCCACTAGAGGCAACGCCAAAAACAATCTGGTCCCTGATCATGGACTCTGTGGTGGTGCCGTAACCGCAGGACTGCGCTAGAATCCGGAGGTGCGTCAAAAAGGGTTGAAAAAGCTCCTCCTTACCTTGCAGGCGTTGCTGAAAGAGGTATCTTTCAAAACTTTCATTTACTTCAACTTGAAAGTGCTGGTCCAGTTTGAGGATGACCGTGTCATATTTGGCTTGGCTTTCGCCTTCTTCGAACACCAGTGAGTTGAAGACGTCGGTTGCGTGCGGACCTGCGTAGAAGAGGAGCATTGCAATCTTCGAGTCATCCGAGACATTCTGTTTTTCGGTGGCACGGATGTACAGGTCAAATCGCTGCCTGTAGAGCTTCCAGTTGGTACCTAGGTTCCCCATGACTTGCATCGGCTGCGGTTTGCCGGTGTGGTCCATGTCCAGAATGGCAGGTTAGTAGGCAGGTATCGATCCACTCCTGTACCATGTGGTGTTGGGTGTTCTGACACACAGATGAGCCAACACAGTTGCATATGGTACAACGCTTCTTTATTTAAACTTACTATTTACAGTTTGGTCTTTGCACTCTGCACGTGGGGGGTTCCCTGCTTGTGGTGTTTTAACAGCTCTTTCTTGTTCCCTTCTCCCCAGACCTACTGACCACCAGGTGTCGTGCTCGTGCTTTTTATATGGTTGGTGTTCTTGTCTGTGATTGGTTGTGGTGTTGTGTACTCTGATTTGCCTGTTAGTGTGTCCATCATGATGTGTGTGTTTGAATATCATGACAACGGACACACAGGGGGCGGACACACAGGGGACGGACACACAGGGGACGGACACACAGGGGACGGACACACAGAGGATGGACACACAGAGGACGGACAGACAGGGGATGGACACACAGAGGACGGACAGACAAGAGACGGACACACGGGGGACGGACACACAGGGGACGGACTCACAGGGGACGGACACACGGCGGACGGACACACGGCGGACGGACAGACAGGGGACGGACACACAGGACGGACACACAGAGGACGGAAACACGGCGGACGGACAGACAGGGGACGGACAGACAGGGGACAGACCCACAGGGGACGGACACACAGAGGACGGACACACAGAGGACGGACACACAGAGGACGGACACACAGGGGACGGACACACGGCGGACGGACACACAGGGGACGGACACACAGGGGACGGACACACAGGGGACGGAAACACAGGAGTTGGACACACAGGGACGGACACCCAGAGGACGAACACACAGAGGATGGACACTCAGGGGACAGACACACGGAAGACGTTCACACAGAGGACGGACACACGGGGGACAGACACACAGGGGACGGACACACAGCGGACAGACACACAGGGGACAGACACACAGGGGATGGACACACAGGAGATGGACACACACGGGACGGACACACAGGGGACGGAAACACAGGAGATGGACACACAGGGGACAGACACACGGAAGACGTTCACACAGAGGACGGACACACGGGGGACAGACACACAGGGAACGGACACACAGCGGACAGACACACAGGGGATGGACACACAGGAGATGGACACACACGGGACGGACACACAGGGGACGGAAACACAGGAGATGGACACAGAGGGGACGGACACACAGGGGACGGACACACAGAGGACGGACACACATGGGACGGACACACGGGGGACGGACACACAGGGGATGGACGGACACACAGAGGACGGACACACACGGGACGGACACACAGGGGACGGACACACAGGATGGATGGACACACAGGGGACGGACACACAGAGGACGGACACACAGGGGACGGACACACAGAGGACGGACACACAGGGGACGGACACACAGGGAACGGACAGACAGGGGATGGACACACAGGGGATGGACACACAGGGGACGGACACACAGGGGACGGACGGACACACAGGGGAGGGACACACAGGGGACGGACACACAGGATGGACGGACACACAGGGGACGGACACACAGAGGACGGACACACAGGGGACGGACACTCAGGGGACGGACAGACAGGGGATGGACACACAGGGGACGGACACACTGAGGACGGACACACGGGACGGACACACAGAGAACGGACACACAGGGGACGGACACACAGGGGACGGACAGACAGGGGATGGACACACAGGGGACGGACACACAGGAGATGGACACACAGGGGACGGACGGACAGAGGACGGACACACAGAGGATGGACACACAAGGGACGGACTCACAGGGGATGGACACACAAGGGACGGACACACGGAGGACGGACACACAGGGGACGGACACACAGAGGACGGACACACAGAGGATGGACACACAGGAGATGGACACACAGGGGACGGACACACAGGGGACGGACAGACGGGATGGACACACAGGAGACGGACACACAGGGGACGGACACACAGAGGACGGACACACAGAGGACGGACACACAGGAGACGGACACATAGGGGACGGACACACAGGGGACGGACACACAGGGGTCGGACACACAGAGGACGGACACACAGAGGACGGACACACAGGGGACGGACACACACAGGACGGACACACAGAGGACGGACACACAGAGGACAGACACACACGGGGCGGACACACGGGAGATGGACACACAGAGGACGGACACACAGAGGATGGACACAGAGGAGATGGACCCACAGGGGACGGACACACAGAGGACGGACACACAGAGGACGGACACACAGGGGACGGACACACAGGGGACGGACACACAGAGGACGGACACACAGGGGACGGACACACAGGGTACGGACACACAGGGGACGGACACACAGGGGACGGACACACAGAGGATGGACACACAGGAGATGGACCCACAGGGGACGGACACACGGAGGACGGACACACAGAGGACAGACACACACGGGGCGGACACACAGGGGACGGACACACAGGGGACGGACACACAGGGGACGGACACACAGGGGACGGACACACGGAGGACGGACACACGGAGGACGGACACACAGGGGACGGACACACAGGGGACGGACACACAGGGGACGGACACACAGAGGACGGACACACAGGGGACGGACACACAGGGGACGGACACACAGAGGATGGACACACGGGAGATGGACACACAGAGGACGGACACACAGAGGACGGACACACAGAGGACGGACACACAGGAGATGGACCCACAGGGGACGGACACACGGAGGACGGACACACAGGGGACGGACACACAGACGATGGACGGACACACAGGGGATGGACATACAGAGGACGGACACACAGAGGACGGACACACTGGGGACAGACACACAGCGGACGGGCACACACGGGACGGACACACAGGAGATGGACACACAGGGGACGGACACATGGAGTACGGACACACAGGGGACGGACACACAGAGGACGGACACACGGGGCGGACTCACAGGGGGCGGACACACAGGGGGCGGACACACAGGGGGCGGACACCCAGGGGACGGACACACAGGGGACGGACACACAGGGGACGGAAACACAGGAGATGGACACACAGGGACAGACACCCAGAGGTCGGACACAGAGGGACGGACACACAGAGGACGAACACACAGAGGATGGACACACAGGGTACAGACACACGGAAGACGATCACACAGAGGACGGACACACGGGGGACAGACACACAGGGGACGGACACACAGGGGACAGACACACAGGGGACGGACACACAGGGGACAGACACACAGGGGACGGACACACAGGAGATGGACTCACACGGGACGGACACACAGGGGACGGAAACACAGGAGATGGACACAGAGAGGACGGACACACAGGGGACGGACACACAGAGGATGGACGGACACACAGGGGACGGACACACAGAGGACTGACACACATGGGACGGACACACAGGGGATGGACTCACAGAGGACGGACACACGGAGGACGGACACACAGGGGACGGATACACAAAGGATGGACGGACACACAGAGGACGGACAAACAGGGGACGGACACACAGAGGACGGACACACAGGGGACGGACACACAGAGGACGGACACACAGGGGACGGACACACAGGGGACGGACACACAGGGGACGGACACAGAGGGAACGGACAGACAGGGGACAGACAGACAGGGGACGGACACACAGGGGACGGACACACAGGGGATGGACACACAGGGGACGGACACACTGGGGACAGACACACAGGGGACGGACACACAGAGGACGGACACACAGACGACGGACACACGTCAGATGGACCGACAGGGGATGGACACACAGGGGACGGACACACAGGGGACGGACACACAGAGGACAGACAGACAGGGGATGGACACACAGGGGACGGACACACAGGGGACGGACACACATGGGACGGACACACAGGGAACAGACACACAGGGGACGGACACACAGAGGACGGACACACAGAGGACAGACACACGGCGGACGGACAGACAGGGGATGGACACACAGAGGACGGACACACGGGACGGACACACAGAGGACGGACACACAGGGGACGGACACACACAGAGGACGGACACACAGGGGACGGACACATAGGGGATGGACACACAGGGGACGGACACACAGAGGACGGACACACTGGGGACGGACACACAGGGGACGGTCACACAGGCAACGGAAACGCAGAGGACGGACACACAGGGGACGGACACACAGGAACTGGACACACAGGGGACGAACACACATAGGACGTACACACAAAGGACGGACACACAGGGGATGGACACAAAGGGGACGGACACATGGAGGAAGGACACACAGGGGACGGACACACAGAGGATGGACGGACACACAGGGGACGGACACACAGAGGACGGACGCACACGGGATGGACAGACGGGATGGACACACAGGGGACGGACACATGGAGGACAGACACACAGGGGACGGACTCACAGAGGACGGACACACAGGGGACGGACACACAGGGGACGGACACACAGAGGACGAACACACAGAGGATGGACACACAGGGGACAGACACACGGAAGACAGACTCACAGGGGACGGACACACAGAGGACGGACACCCAGGGCACAGGCACACAGAGGACGGACACACAGGGGACGGACCCCCAGGGGACAGACACACAGGGGACGGACAAACAGACGACGGACACACAGGTGACGGACACACAGGGACGGACACACAGAGGACGGACGCACACGGGATTGTACAGACAGGGGATGGACACACAGGGGACGGACACATGGAGGACAGACACACAGGGGACGGACACACAGAGGACGGACACACAGGGGACGGACACACAGGGGACGGAGACACATGGGAAGGACAAACAGAGGACGGATACACAGGAACGGACACACAGGGACGGACACAGAGAGGACGGACACACTGGGGACAGACACACAGGGGACGGACACACAGAGGACGGACACACAGACGACGGACACACGTCAGATGGACCGACAGGGGATGGACACACAGGGGACGGACACACAGGGGACGGACACACAGAGGACAGACACACAGAGGACAGACAGACAGGGGATGGACACACAGGGGACGGACACACATGGGACGGACACACATGGGACGGACACACAGGGAACAGACACACAGGGGACGGACACACAGAGGACGGACACACAGAGGACAGACACACGGCGGACGGACAGACAGGGGATGGACACACAGAGGACGGACACACGGGACGGACACACAGAGGACGGACACACAGGGGACGGACACACACAGAGGACGGACACACAGGGGACGGACACATAGGGGATGGACACACAGGGGACGGACACACAGGGGACGGACACACAGGGGACGGACAGACAGGGGACGGACACACAGAGGATGGACACACAGAGGACGGACACACAGGGGACGGACACACAGAGGACGGACACACAGGGGACGGACACACAGAGGACGGACACACGGCGGACGGACACACAGGGGACGGACACACAGGGGACGGACACACAGGGGACGGACACACAGAGGACGGACACACAGGGGACGGACACACAGGGGACGGACACACAGGGGACGGACACAAGGCGGACGGACACACGGCGGACGGACACACAGGGGACGGACACAGAGGGGACGGACACACAGAGGACGGACACACAGAGGACGGACACACAGGGGACGGACACACAGGGGACGGACACACAGGGGACGGACACACAGGGGACGGACACAGAGGGAACGGACAGACAGGGGACAGACAGACAGGGGACGGACACACAGGGGACGGACACACAGGGGATGGACACACAGGGGACGGACACACTGGGGACAGACACACAGGGGACGGACACACAGAGGACGGACACACAGACGACGGACACACGTCAGATGGACCGACAGGGGATGGACACACAGGGGACGGACACACAGGGGACGGACACACAGAGGACAGACAGACAGGGGATGGACACACAGGGGACGGACACACAGGGGACGGACACACATGGGACGGACACACAGGGAACAGACACACAGGGGACGGACACACAGAGGACGGACACACAGAGGACAGACACACGGCGGACGGACAGACAGGGGATGGACACACAGAGGACGGACACACGGGACGGACACACAGAGGACGGACACACAGGGGACGGACACACACAGAGGACGGACACACAGGGGACGGACACATAGGGGATGGACACACAGGGGACGGACACACAGAGGACGGACACACTGGGGACGGACACACAGGGGACGGTCACACAGGCAACGGAAACGCAGAGGACGGACACACAGGGGACGGACACACAGGAACTGGACACACAGGGGACGAACACACATAGGACGTACACACAAAGGACGGACACACAGGGGATGGACACAAAGGGGACGGACACATGGAGGAAGGACACACAGGGGACGGACACACAGAGGATGGACGGACACACAGGGGACGGACACACAGAGGACGGACGCACACGGGATGGACAGACGGGATGGACACACAGGGGACGGACACATGGAGGACAGACACACAGGGGACGGACTCACAGAGGACGGACACACAGGGGACGGACACACAGGGGACGGACACACAGAGGACGAACACACAGAGGATGGACACACAGGGGACAGACACACGGAAGACAGACTCACAGGGGACGGACACACAGAGGACGGACACCCAGGGCACAGGCACACAGAGGACGGACACACAGGGGACGGACCCCCAGGGGACAGACACACAGGGGACGGACAAACAGACGACGGACACACAGGTGACGGACACACAGAGGTCGGACACACAGGGACGGACACACAGGGACGGACACACAGAGGACGGACGCACACGGGATTGTACAGACAGGGGATGGACACACAGGGGACGGACACATGGAGGACAGACACACAGGGGACGGACACACAGAGGACGGACACACAGGGGACGGACACACAGGGGACGGAGACACATGGGAAGGACAAACAGAGGACGGATACACAGGAACGGACACACAGGGACGGACACAGAGAGGACGGACACACTGGGGACAGACACACAGGGGACGGACACACAGAGGACGGACACACAGACGACGGACACACGTCAGATGGACCGACAGGGGATGGACACACAGGGGACGGACACACAGGGGACGGACACACAGAGGACAGACACACAGAGGACAGACAGACAGGGGATGGACACACAGAGGACGGACACACATGGGACGGACACACATGGGACGGACACACAGGGAACAGACACACAGGGGACGGACACACAGAGGACGGACACACAGAGGACAGACACACGGCGGACGGACAGACAGGGGATGGACACACAGAGGACGGACACACGGGACGGACACACAGAGGACGGACACACAGGGGACGGACACACACAGAGGACGGACACACAGGGGACGGACACATAGGGGATGGACACACAGGGGACGGACACACAGGGGACGGACAGACAGGGGACGGACACACAGAGGATGGACACACAGAGGACGGACACACAGGGGACGGACACACAGAGGACGGACACACAGGGGACGGACACACAGAGGACGGACACACGGCGGACGGACACACAGGGGACGGACACACAGGGGACGGACACACAGGGGACGGACACACAGAGGACGGACACACAGGGGACGGACAAACAGGGGACGGACACACAGGGGACGGACACAAGGCGGACGGACACACGGCGGACGGACACACAGGGGACGGACACAGAGGGGACGGACACACAGAGGACGGACACACAGAGGACGGACACACAGGGGACGGACACACAGGGGACGGACACACAGGGGACGGACACACAGGGGACGGACACACAGAGGATGGACACACATTGGATGGACACACAGGAGACGGACACACAGGGGACGGACAGACAGGGGATGGACACACAGGGGACAGACACACAGGGGACGGACACACAGAGGATGGACGGACACACAGAGGACGGACACACAGGGGACGGACACACAGGGGACGGACACACAGAGGACAGACACACAGGGGACGGACACACAGGGGACGGACACACAGGGGTCGGACACACAGGGGACGGACACACAGGGGTCGGACACACAGAGGACGGACACACAGAGGACGGACACACAGGGGACGGACACACAGGGGACGGACAGTCAGAGGATGGACGGACACACAGAGGATGGACAGACATAGGATGGACACACAGGAGACGGACACACAGGGGTCGGACAGACAGTGGATGGACATACAGGGGACAGACACACAGGGGACGGACACACAGAGGATGGACGGACACACTGGGGATGGACACACAGGGGACGGACACCCAGGGGACGGACACACAGGGGTCGGACACACAGAGGACGGACACACAGAGGACGGACACACAGAGGACGGACACACAGGGGACGGACACACACAGGACGGACACACAGAGGACGGACACACAGAGGACAGACACACACGGGGCGGACACACGGGAGATGGACACACAGAGGACGGACACACAGAGGATGGACACAGAGGAGATGGACCCACAGGGGACGGACACACAGGGGACGGACACACAGGGGACGGACACACAGAGGACGGACACACAGGGGACGGACACACAGGAGATGGACCCACAGGGGACGGACACACGGAGGACGGACACACAGAGGACAGACACACACGGGGCGGACACACAGGGGACGGACACACAGGGGACGGACACACAGGGGAGGGACACACAGGGGACGGACACACGGAGGACGGACACACGGAGGACGGACACACAGGGGACGGACACACAGGGGACGGACACACAGGGGACGGACACACAGGGGACGGACACACAGGGGACGGACACACAGGAGATGGACCCACAGGGGACGGACACACGGAGGACGGACACACGGAGGACGGACACACAGGGGACGGACACACAGGGGACGGACACACAGGGGACGGACACACAGAGGATGGACACACAGAGGACGGACACACAGAGGATGGACACACGGGAGATGGACACACAGAGGACGGACACACAGAGGACGGACACACAGAGGACGGACACACAGGAGATGGACCCACAGGGGACGGACACACGGAGGACGGACACACAGGGGACGGACACACAGACGATGGACGGACACACAGGGGATGGACATACAGAGGACGGACACACAGAGGACGGACACACTGGGGACAGACACACAGCGGACGGGCACACACGGGACGGACACACAGGAGATGGACACACAGGGGACGGACACATGGAGTACGGACACACAGGGGACGGACACACAGAGGACGGACACACGGGGCGGACACACAGGGGGCGGACACACAGGGGGCGGACACACAGGGGGCGGACACCCAGGGGACGGACACACAGGGGACGGACACACAGGGGACGGACACACAGGGGACGGAAACACAGGAGATGGACACACAGGGACAGACACCCAGAGGTCGGACACAGAGGGACGGACACACAGAGGACGAACACACAGAGGATGGACACACAGGGTACAGACACACGGAAGACGATCACACAGAGGACGGACACACGGGGGACAGACACACAGGGGACGGACACACAGGGGACAGACACACAGGGGACGGACACACAGGGGACAGACACACAGAGGACAGACACACAGGGGACGGACACACAGGGGACGGACACACAGGGGTCGGACACACAGGGGACGGACACACAGGGGTCGGACACACAGGGGACGGACACACAGGGGTCGGACACACAGAGGACGGACACACAGAGGACGGACACACAGGGGACGGACAGTCAGAGGATGGACGGACACACAGAGGATGGACACACATAGGATGGACACACAGGAGACAGACACACAGGGGTCGGACAGACAGTGGATGGACATACAGGGGACAGACACACAGGGGACGGACACACAGAGGATGGACGGACACACTGGGGATGGACACACAGGGGACGGACACCCAGGGGACGGACACACAGGGGTCGGACACACAGAGGACGGACACACAGAGGACGGACACACAGGGGACGGACACACACAGGACGGACACACAGAGGACGGACACACAGAGGACAGACACACACGGGGCGGACACACGGGAGATGGACACACAGAGGACGGACACACAGAGGATGGACACAGAGGAGATGGACCCACAGGGGACGGACACACAGAGGACGGACACACAGAGGACGGACACACAGGGGACGGACACACAGGGGACGGACACACAGAGGACGGACACACAGGGGACGGACACACAGGGTACGGACACACAGGGGACGGACACACAGGGGACGGACACACAGAGGATGGACACACAGGAGATGGACCCACAGGGGACGGACACACGGAGGACGGACACACAGAGGACAGACACACACGGGGCGGACACACAGGGGACGGACACACAGGGGACGGACACACAGGGACGGACACACAGGGGACGGACACACGGAGGACGGACACACGGAGGACGGACACACAGGGGACGGACACACAGGGGACGGACACACAGGGGACGGACACACAGAGGACGGACACACAGGGGACGGACACACAGGGGACGGACACACAGAGGATGGACACACAGGAGATGGACCCACAGGGGACGGACATACGGAGGACGGACACACGGAGGACGGACACACAGGGGACGGACACACAGGGGACGGACACACAGGGGACGGACACACAGAGGATGGACACACAGAGGACGGACACACAGAGGATGGACACACGGGAGATGGACACACAGAGGACGGACACACAGAGGACGGACACACAGAGGACGGACACACAGGAGATGGACCCACAGGGGACGGACACACGGAGGACGGACACACAGGGGACGGACACACAGACGATGGACGGACACACAGGGGATGGACATACAGAGGACGGACACACAGAGGACGGACACACTGGGGACAGACACACAGCGGACGGGCACACACGGGACGGACACACAGGAGATGGACACACAGGGCACGGACACATGGAGTACGGACACACAGGGGACGGACACACAGAGGACGGACACACGGGGCGGACACACAGGGGGCGGACACACAGGGGGCGGACACACAGGGGGCGGACACCCAGGGGACGGACACACAGGGGACGGACACACAGGGGACGGAAACACAGGAGATGGACACACAGGGACAGACACCCAGAGGTCGGACACAGAGGGACGGACACACAGAGGACGAACACACAGAGGATGGACACACAGGGTACAGACACACGGAAGACGATCACACAGAGGACGGACACACGGGGGACAGACACACAGGGGACGGACACACAGGGGACAGACACACAGGGGACGGACACACAGGGGACAGACACACAGGGGACGGACACACAGGAGATGGACTCACACGGGACGGACACACAGGGGACGGAAACACAGGAGATGGACACAGAGAGGACGGACACACAGGGGACGGACACACAGAGGATGGACGGACACACAGGGGACGGACACACAGAGGACGGACACACATGGGACGGACACACAGGGGATGGACTCACAGAGGATGGACGGACACACAGAGGACGGACAAACAGGGGACGGACACACAGGGGAGGGACACACAGGGGACGGACACACAGGATGGACGGACACACAGGGGAGGGACACACAGGGGACGGACACACAGGATGGACGGACACACAGGGGACGGACACACAGAGGACGGACACACAGGGGACGGACACACAGAGGACGGACACACAGGGGACGGACACACAGGGGACGGACACACAGGGGACGGACAGAGAGGGGACGGACAGACAGGGGATGGACAGACAGGGGACGGACAGACAGGGGACGGACACACAGGGGACGGACACACAGGGGGCGGACACACAGGGGACGGACACACAGAGGATGAACACACAGGGGAAATTACACACAGGGGATGGGCACACAGGGGACAGACACACGGAAGACGGATACACAGGGGACGAACACACAGAGGACGGACACACGGGAGGGACACACAGGGGACGGACACACAGGGGACGGACACACAGAGAACGGACACACAGGGGGCGGACAAACAGGGCACGGACACACAGGGGACGGACACACAGGGGACGGACACACAGGGGACAGACACACGGGACGGCCACACAGAGGACGAACACACGGAGGACGGTCACACAGAGGATGGACACACAGGAGATGGACCCACAGGGGACGGACACACGGAGGACGGACACACAGGGGACGGACACACAGACGATGGACGGACACACAGGGGATGCACACACAGAGGACGGACACACAGAGGACGGACACACTGGGGACAGACACACAGCGGACGGGCACACACGGGACGGACACACATAAGATGGACACACAGGGGACGGACACATGGAGTACGGACACACAGGGGACGGACACACAGGGGGCGGACACACAGGGGACGGACACACAGGGGACGGAAACACAGGAGATGGACACACAGGGACAGACACCCAGAGGTCGGACACAGAGGCACGGACACACAGAGGACGGACACACAGGGGACTGACACACAGGGGACGGACACACAGGAGATGGACACACACGGGACGGACACACGGGACGGAAACACAGGAGATGGACACAGAGGGGACGGACACACAGGGGACGGACACACAGAGGATGGACGGACACACAGGGGACGGACACACAGAGGACTGACACACATGGGACGGACACACAGGGGATGGACTCACAGAGGACGGACACACGGAGGACGGACACACAGGGGACGGATACACAAAGGATGGACGGACACACAGAGGACGGACAAACAGGGGACGGACACACAGAGGACGGACACACAGGGGACGGACACACAGAGGACGGACACACAGGGGACGGACACACAGGGGACGGACACACAGGGGACGGACACACAGGGGACGGACACACAGGGGACGGACACAGAGGGAACGGACAGACAGGGGACAGACAGACAGGGGACGGACACACAGGGGACGGACACACAGGGGATGGACACACAGGGGGCGGACACACAGGGGACGGACACACAGAGGATGAACACACAGGGGAAGGACACACAGGGGATGGGCACACAGGGGACAGACACACGGAAGACGGATACACAGGGGACGGACACACAGAGGACGGACACCCAGGGGACGGACACCCAGGGGACAGGCACACAGGCGACGAACACACAGAGGACGGACACACGGGAGGGACACACAGGGGACGGACACACAGGGGACGGACACACAGAGAACGGACACACAGGGGACGGACACACAGGGGACAGACACACGGGACGGCCACACAGAGGACGGACACACGGAGACGGACACATAGGGGACGGACACACGGGCCGGACACACGGAGGTAGGACACACAAGGGACGGACACACAGGGGACAGAAACTCAGGAGATGGACACACAGAAGACGGACACACAGAGGACGGACACACTGGGGACAGACACACAGGGGACGGTCACACAGGCAACAGAAACGCAGAGGACGGACACACAGGGGACGGACACACAGGAGATGGACACACAGGGGACGAACACACATAGGACGTACACACAAAGGACGGACACACAAAGGACGGACACACAGGGGATGGACACAAAGGGGACGGACACATGGAGGAAGGACACACAGGGGACGGACACACAGAGGATGGACGGACACACAGGGGACGGACACACAGAGGACGGACGCACACGGGATGGACAGACGGGATGGACACACAGGGGACGGACACATGGAGGACAGACACACAGGGGACGGACTCACAGAGGACGGACACACAGGGGACGGACACACAGGGGACGGACACACAGAGGACGAACACACAGAGGATGGACACACAGGGGACAGACACACGGAAGACAGACTCACAGGGGACGGACACACAGAGGACGGGCACCCAGGGCACAGGCACACAGAGGACGGACACACAGGGGACGGACACCCAGGAGACGGACCCCCAGGGGACAGACACACAGGGGACGGACAAACAGAGGACGGACACACAGGTGACGGACACACAGAGGTCGGACACACAGGGACGGACACACAGAGGACGGACGCACACGGGATTGTACAGACAGGGGATGGACACACAGGGGACGGACACATGGAGGACAGACACACAGGGGACGGATACACAGAGGACGGACACACAGGGGACGGACACACAGGGGACGGATACACAGAGGACGGACACACAGGGGACGGACACACAGGGGACGGAGACTCATGGGAAGGACACACGGAGGACGGGCACACAGGAGATGGACACACAGGGGACGGACACATGGAGTACGGACACACAGGGGACGGACACACAGAGGACGGACACACGGGGCGGACACACAGGGGGCGGACACACAGGGGGCGGACACACAGGGGGCGGACACCCAGGGGACGGACACACAGGGGACGGACACACAGGGGACGGAAACACAGGAGATGGACACACAGGGACGGACACCCAGAGGTCGGACACAGAGGGACGGACACACAGAGGACGAACACACAGAGGATGGACACACAGGGGACAGACACACAGGGGACGGACACACGGAAGACGATCACACAGAGGACGGACACACGGGGGACAGACACACAGGGGACGGACACACAGGGGACAGACACACAGGGGACGGACACACAGAGGACGGACACACAGAGGACAGACACACGGCGGACGGACAGACAGGGGTTGGACACACAGAGGACGGACACACGGGACGGACACACAGAGGACGGACACACAGGGGACGGACACACACAGAGGACGGACACACAGGGGACGGACACATAGGGGATGGACACACAGGGGACGGACACACAGAGGACGGACACACTGGGGACAGACACACAGGGGACGGTCACACAGGCAACGGAAACGCAGAGGACGGACACACAGGGGACGGACACACAGGAACTGGACACACAGGGGACGAACACACATAGGACGTACACACAAAGGACGGACACACAGGGGATGGACACAAAGGGGACGGACACATGGAGGAAGGACACATAGGGGACGGACACACAGAGGATGGACGGACACACAGGGGACGGACACACAGAGGACGGACGCACACGGGATGGACAGACGGGATGGACACACAGGGGACGGACACATGGAGGACAGACACACAGGGGACGGACTCACAGAGGACGGACACACAGGGGACGGACACACAGGGGACGGACACACAGAGGACGAACACACAGAGGATGGACACACAGGGGACAGACACACGGAAGACAGACTCACAGGGGACGGACACACAGAGGACGGACACCCAGGGCACAGGCACACAGAGGACGGACACACAGGGGACGGACCCCCAGGGGACAGACACACAGGGGACGGACAAACAGACGACGGACACACAGGTGACGGACACACAGAGGTCGGACACACAGGGACGGACACACAGGGACGGACACACAGAGGACGGACGCACACGGGATTGTACAGACAGGGGATGGACACACAGGGGACGGACACATGGAGGACAGACACACAGGGGACGGACACACAGAGGACGGACACACAGGGGACGGACACACAGGGGACGGAGACACATGGGAAGGACAAACAGAGGACGGATACACAGGAACGGACACACAGGGACGGACACAGAGAGGACGGACACACTGGGGACAGACACACAGGGGACGGACACACAGAGGACGGACACACAGACGACGGACACACGTCAGATGGACCGACAGGGGATGGACACACAGGGGACGGACACACAGGGGACGGACACACAGAGGACAGACACACAGAGGACAGACAGACAGGGGATGGACACACAGGGGACGGACACACATGGGACGGACACACATGGGACGGACACACAGGGAACAGACACACAGGGGACGGACACACAGAGGACGGACACACAGAGGACAGACACACGGCGGACGGACAGACAGGGGATGGACACACAGAGGACGGACACACGGGACGGACACACAGAGGACGGACACACAGGGGACGGACACACACAGAGGACGGACACACAGGGGACGGACACATAGGGGATGGACACACAGGGGACGGACACACAGGGGACGGACACACAGGGGACGGACAGACAGGGGACGGACACACAGAGGATGGACACACAGAGGACGGACACACAGGGGACGGACACACAGAGGACGGACACACAGGGGACGGACACACAGAGGACGGACACACGGCGGACGGACACACAGGGGACGGACACACAGGGGACGGACACACAGGGGACGGACACACAGAGGACGGACACACAGGGGACGGACACACAGGGGACGGACACACAGGGGACGGACACACAGGGGACGGACACACAGGGGACGGACACAAGGCGGACGGACACACGGCGGACGGACACACAGGGGACGGACACAGAGGGGACGGACACACAGAGGACGGACTCACAGAGGACGGACACACAGGGGACGGACACACAGGGGACGGACACACAGGGGACGGACACACAGGGGACGGACACACAGGAGACGGACACACAGGGGACGGACAGACAGGGGATGGACACACAGGGGACAGACACACAGGGGACGGACACACAGAGGATGGACGGACACACAGAGGACGGACACACAGGGGACAGACACACAGGGGACGGACACACAGAGGACAGACACGCAGGGGACGGACACACAGGGGACGGACACACAGGGGTCGGACACACAGGGGACGGACACACAGGGGTCGGACACACAGAGGACGGACACACAGAGGACGGACACACAGGGGACGGACACACAGGGGACGGACAGTCAGAGGATGGACGGACACACAGAGGATGGACACACATAGGATGGACACACAGGAGACGGACACACAGGGGTCGGACAGACAGTGGATGGACATACAGGGGACAGACACACAGGGGACGGACACACAGAGGATGGACGGACACACTGGGGATGGACACACAGGGGACGGACACCCAGGGGACGGACACACAGGGGTCGGACACACAGAGGACGGACACACAGAGGACGGACACACAGGGGACGGACACACACAGGACGGACACACAGAGGACGGACAAACAGAGGACAGACACACACGGGGCGGACACACGGGAGATGGACACACAGAGGACGGACACACAGAGGATGGACACAGAGGAGATGGACCCACAGGGGACGGACACACAGGGGACGGACACACAGGGGACGGACACACAGAGGACGGACACACAGGGGACGGACACACAGGGGACGGACACACAGGGGACGGACACACAGAGGATGGACACACAGGAGATGGACCCACAGGGGACGGACACACGGAGGACGGACACACAGAGGACAGACACACACGGGGCGGACACACAGGGGACGGACACACAGGGGACGGACACACAGGGGACGGACACACAGGGGACGGACACACGGAGGACGGACACACGGAGGACGGACACACAGGGGACGGACACACAGGGGACGGACACACAGGGGACGGACACACAGGGGACGGACACACAGGGGACGGACACACAGGGGACGGACACACAGAGGATGGACACACAGGAGATGGACCCACAGGGGACGGACACACGGAGGACGGACACACGGAGGACGGACACACAGGGGACGGACACACAGGGGACGGACACACAGGGGACGGACACACAGAGGATGGACACACAGAGGACGGACACACAGAGGATGGACACACGGGAGATGGACACACAGAGGACGGACACACAGAGGACGGACACACAGAGGACGGACACACAGAGGACGGACACACAGGAGATGGACCCACAGGGGACGGACACACGGAGGACGGACACACAGGGGACGGACACACAGACGATGGACGGACACACAGGGGATGGACATACAGAGGACGGACACACAGAGGACGGACACACTGGGGACAGACACACAGCGGACGGGCACACACGGGACGGACACACAGGAGATGGACACACAGGGGACGGACACATGGAGTACGGACACACAGGGGACGGACACACAGAGGACGGACACACGGGGCGGACACACAGGGGGCGGACACACAGGGGGCGGACACACAGGGGGCGGACACCCAGGGGACGGACACACAGGGGACGGACACACAGGGGACGGAAACACAGGAGATGGACACACAGGGACAGACACCCAGAGGTCGGACACAGAGGGACGGACACACAGAGGACGAACACACAGAGGATGGACACACAGGGTACAGACACACGGAAGACGATCACACAGAGGACGGACACACGGGGGACAGACACACAGGGGACGGACACACAGGGGACAGACACACAGAGGACAGACACACAGGGGACGGACACACAGGGGACGGACACACAGGGGTCGGACACACAGAGGACGGACACACAGAGGACGGACACACAGGGGACGGACAGTCAGAGGATGGACGGACACACAGAGGATGGACACACATAGGATGGACACACAGGAGACGGACACACAGGGGTCGGACAGACAGTGGATGGACATACAGGGGACAGACACACAGGGGACGGACACACAGAGGATGGACGGACACACTGGGGATGGACACACAGGGGACGGACACCCAGGGGACGGACACACAGGGGTCGGACACACAGAGGACGGACACACAGAGGACGGACACACAGGGGACGGACACACACAGGACGGACACACAGAGGACGGACACACAGAGGACAGACACACACGGGGCGGACACACGGGAGATGGACACACAGAGGACGGACACACAGAGGATGGACACAGAGGAGATGGACCCACAGGGGACGGACACACAGAGGACGGACACACAGAGGACGGACACACAGTGGACGGACACACAGGGGACGGACACACAGAGGACGGACACACAGGGGACGGACACACAGGGGACGGACACACAGGGGACGGACACACAGGGGACGGACACACAGAGGATGGACACACAGGAGATGGACCCACAGGGGACGGACACACGGAGGACGGACACACAGAGGACAGACACACACGGGGCGGACACACAGGGGACGGACACACAGGGGACGGACACACAGGGGACGGACACACGGAGGACGGACACACGGAGGACGGACACACAGGGGACGGACACACAGGGGACGGACACACAGGGGACGGACACACAGGGGACGGACACACAGAGGACGGACACACAGGGGACGGACACACAGGGGACGGACACACAGAGGATGGACACACAGGAGATGGACCCACAGGGGACGGACACACGGAGGACGGACACACGGAGGACGGACACACAGGGGACGGACACACAGGGGACGGACACACAGGGGACGGACACACAGAGGATGGACACACAGAGGACGGACACACAGAGGATGGACACACGGGAGATGGACACACAGAGGACGGACACACAGAGGACGGACACACAGAGGACGGACACACAGGAGATGGACCCACAGGGGACGGACACACGGAGGACGGACACACAGGGGACGGACACACAGGGGATGGACGGACACACAGGGGATGGACATACAGAGGACGGACACACAGAGGACGGACACACTGGGGACAGACACACAGCGGACGGGCACACACGGGACGGACACACAGGAGATGGACACACAGGGGACGGACACATGGAGTACGGACACACAGGGGACGGACACACAGAGGACGGACACACGGGGCGGACACACAGGGGGCGGACACACAGGGGACGGACACACAGGGGGCGGACACCCAGGGGACGGACACACAGGGGACGGACACACAGGGGACGGAAACACAGGAGATGGACACACAGGGACAGACACCCAGAGGTCGGACACAGAGGGACGGACACACAGAGGACGAACACACAGAGGATGGACACACAGGGTACAGACACACGGAAGACGATCACACAGAGGACGGACACACGGGGGACAGACACACAGGGGACGGACACACAGGGGACAGACACACAGGGGACGGACACACAGGGGACAGACACACAGGGGACGGACACACAGGAGATGGACTCACACGGGACGGACAGACAGGGGATGGACACACAGGGGACAGACACACAGGGGACGGACACACAGAGGATGGACGGACACACAGAGGACGGACACACAGGGGACAGACACACAGGGGACGGACACACAGAGGACAGACACGCAGGGGACGGACACACAGGGGACGGACACACAGGGGTCGGACACACAGGGGACGGACACACAGGGGTCGGACACACAGAGGACGGACACACAGAGGACGGACACACAGGGGACGGACACACAGGGGACGGACAGTCAGAGGATGGACGGACACACAGAGGATGGACACACATAGGATGGACACACAGGAGACGGACACACAGGGGTCGGACAGACAGTGGATGGACATACAGGGGACAGACACACAGGGGACGGACACACAGAGGATGGACACACGGGAGATGGACACACAGAGGACGGACACACAGAGGACGGACACACAGAGGACGGACACACAGAGGACGGACACACAGGAGATGGACCCACAGGGGACGGACACACGGAGGACGGACACACAGGGGACGGACACACAGACGATGGACGGACACACAGGGGATGGACATACAGAGGACGGACACACAGAGGACGGACACACTGGGGACAGACACACAGCGGACGGGCACACACGGGACGGACACACAGGAGATGGACACACAGGGGACGGACACATGGAGTACGGACACACAGGGGACGGACACACAGAGGACGGACACACGGGGCGGACACACAGGGGGCGGACACACAGGGGGCGGACACACAGGGGGCGGACACCCAGGGGACGGACACACAGGGGACGGACACACAGGGGACGGAAACACAGGAGATGGACACACAGGGACAGACACCCAGAGGTCGGACACAGAGGGACGGACACACAGAGGACGAACACACAGAGGATGGACACACAGGGTACAGACACACGGAAGACGATCACACAGAGGACGGACACACGGGGGACAGACACACAGGGGACGGACACACAGGGGACAGACACACAGGGGACAGACACACAGAGGACAGACACACAGGGGACGGACACACAGGGGACGGACACACAGGGGTCGGACACACAGAGGACGGACACACAGAGGACGGACACACAGGGGACGGACAGTCAGAGGATGGACGGACACACAGAGGATGGACACACATAGGATGGACACACAGGAGACGGACACACAGGGGTCGGACAGACAGTGGATGGACATACAGGGGACAGACACACAGGGGACGGACACACAGAGGATGGACGGACACACTGGGGATGGACACACAGGGGACGGACACCCAGGGGACGGACACACAGGGGTCGGACACACAGAGGACGGACACACAGAGGACGGACACACAGGGGACGGACACACACAGGACGGACACACAGAGGACGGACACACAGAGGACAGACACACACGGGGCGGACACACGGGAGATGGACACACAGAGGACGGACACACAGAGGATGGACACAGAGGAGATGGACCCACAGGGGACGGACACACAGAGGACGGACACACAGAGGACGGACACACAGTGGACGGACACACAGGGGACGGACACACAGAGGACGGACACACAGGGGACGGACACACAGGGGACGGACACACAGGGGACGGACACACAGGGGACGGACACACAGAGGATGGACACACAGGAGATGGACCCACAGGGGACGGACACACGGAGGACGGACACACAGAGGACAGACACACACGGGGCGGACACACAGGGGACGGACACACAGGGGACGGACACACAGGGGACGGACACACAGGGGACGGACACACGGAGGACGGACACACGGAGGACGGACACACAGGGGACGGACACACAGGGGACGGACACACAGGGGACGGACACACAGGGGACGGACACACAGAGGACGGACACACAGGGGACGGACACACAGGGGACGGACACACAGAGGATGGACACACAGGAGATGGACCCACAGGGGACGGACACACGGAGGACGGACACACGGAGGACGGACACACAGGGGACGGACACACAGGGGACGGACACACAGGGGACGGACACACAGAGGATGGACACACAGAGGACGGACACACAGAGGATGGACACACGGGAGATGGACACACAGAGGACGGACACACAGAGGACGGACACACAGAGGACGGACACACAGGAGATGGACCCACAGGGGACGGACACACGGAGGACGGACACACAGGGGACGGACACACAGACGATGGACGGACACACAGGGGATGGACATACAGAGGACGGACACACAGAGGACGGACACACTGGGGACAGACACACAGCGGACGGGCACACACGGGACGGACACACAGGAGATGGACACACAGGGGACGGACACATGGAGTACGGACACACAGGGGACGGACACACAGAGGACGGACACACGGGGCGGACACACAGGGGGCGGACACACAGGGGACGGACACACAGGGGGCGGACACCCAGGGGACGGACACACAGGGGACGGACACACAGGGGACGGAAACACAGGAGATGGACACACAGGGACAGACACCCAGAGGTCGGACACAGAGGGACGGACACACAGAGGACGAACACACAGAGGATGGACACACAGGGTACAGACACACGGAAGACGATCACACAGAGGACGGACACACGGGGGACAGACACACAGGGGACGGACACACAGGGGACAGACACACAGGGGACGGACACACAGGGGACAGACACACAGGGGACGGACACACAGGAGATGGACTCACACGGGACGGACACACAGGGGACGGAAACACAGGAGATGGACACAGAGAGGACGGACACACAGGGGACGGACACACAGAGGATGGACGGACACACAGGGGACGGACACACAGAGGACGGACACACATGGGACGGACACACAGGGGATGGACTCACAGAGGATGGACGGACACACAGAGGACGGACAAACAGGGGACGGACACACAGGGGAGGGACACACAGGGGACGGACACACAGGATGGACGGACACACAGGGGAGGGACACACAGGGGACGGACACACAGGATGGACGGACACACAGGGGACGGACACACAGAGGACGGACACACAGGGGACGGACACACAGAGGACGGACACACAGGGGACGGACACACAGGGGACGGACACACAGGGGACGGACACAGAGGGGACGGACAGACAGGGGACGGACAGACAGGGGACGGACAGACAGGGGACGGACACACAGGGGACGGACACACAGGGGGCGGACACACAGGGGACGGACACACAGGGGACGGACACACAGAGGATGAACACACAGGGGAAATTACACACAGGGGATGGGCACACAGGGGACAGACACACGGAAGACGGATACACAGGGGACGAACACACAGAGGACGGACACACGGGAGGGACACACAGGGGACGGACACACAGGGGACGGACACACAGAGAACGGACACACAGGGGGCGGACAAACAGGGCACGGACACACAGGGGACGGACACACAGGGGACGGACACACAGGGGACAGACACACGGGACGGCCACACAGAGGACGAACACACGGAGGACGGTCACACAGAGGATGGACACACAGGAGATGGACCCACAGGGGACAGACACACGGAGGACGGACACACAGGGGACGGACACACAGACGATGGACGGACACACAGGGGATGGACACACAGAGGACGGACACACAGAGGACGGACACACTGGGGACAGACACACAGCGGGCGGGCACACACGGGACGGACACACATAAGATGGACACACAGGGGACGGACACATGGAGGACGGACACACAGGGGACGGACACACAGGGGGCGGACACACAGGGGACGGACACACAGGGGACGGAAACACAGGAGATGGACACACAGGGACAGACACCCAGAGGTCGGACACAGAGGCACGGACACACAGAGGACGAACACACAGAGGATGGACACACAGGGGACAGACAGACGGAAGACGATCACACAGAGGACGGACACACAGAGGACAGACACACAGGAGATGGACACACACGGGACGGACACACGGGACGGAAACACAGGAGATGGACACAGAGGGGACGGACACACAGGGGACGGACACACAGAGGATGGACGGACACACAGGGGACGGACACACAGAGGACGGACACACATGGGACGGACACACAGGGGATGGACTCACAGAGGACGGACACACGGAGGACGGACACACGGAAGACGGACACACAGGGGACGGATACACAAAGGATGGACGGACACACAGGGGACGGACACACAGAGGACGGACACACAGGGGACGGACGCACAGAGGACGGACACACAGGGGACGGACACACAGGGGACGGACACACAGGGGACGGACACACAGGGGACGGACAGACAGGGGACAGACAGACAGGGGACGGACACACAGGGGACGGACACACAGGGGACGGACACACAGGGGGCGGACACACAGGGGACGGACACACAGAGGATGAACACACAGGGGAAGGACACACAGGGGATGGGCACACAGGGGACAGACACACGGAAGACGGATACACAGGGGACGGACACACAGAGGACGGACACCCAGGGGACGGACACCCAGGGGACAGGCACACAGGGGACGAACACACAGAGGACGGACACACGGGAGGGACACACAGGGGACGGACACACAGGGGACGGACACACAGAGAACGGACACACAGGGGGCGGACAAACAGGGCACGGACACACAGGGGACGGACACACAGGGGACGGACACACAGGGGACAGACACACGGGACGGCCACACAGAGGACGGACACACGGAGGACGGACACATAGGGGACGGACACACGGGCCGGACACACGGAGGTAGGACACACAAGGGACGGACACACAGGGGACGGACACACAGAGGATGGACACACAGGAGATGGACCCACAGGGGACGGACACACGGAGGACGGACACACAGAGGACAGACACACACGGGGCGGACACACAGGGGACGGACACACAGGGGACGGACACACAGGGGACGGACACACAGGGGACGGACACACGGAGGACGGACACACGGAGGACGGACACACAGGGGACGGACACACAGGGGACGGACACACAGGGGACGGACACACGGAGGACGGACACACAGGGGACGGACACACAGGGGACGGACACACAGAGGACGGACACACAGAGGACGGACACACAGGAGATGGACCCACAGGGGACGGACACATGGAGGACGGACACACAGGGGACGGACACACAGACGATGGACGGACACACAGGGGATGGACATACAGAGGACGGACACACAGAGGACGGACACACTGGGGACAGACACACAGCGGACGGGCACACACGGGACGGACACACAGGAGATGGACACACAGGGGACGGACACATGGAGTACGGACACACAGGGGACGGACACACAGAGGACGGACACACGGGGCGGACACACAGGGGGCGGACACACAGGGGGCGGACACACAGGGGGCGGACACCCAGGGGACGGACACACAGGGGACGGACACACAGGGGACGGAAACACAGGAGATGGACACACAGGGACAGACACCCAGAGGTCGGACACAGAGGGACGGACACACAGAGGACGAACACACAGAGGATGGACACACAGGGTACAGACACACGGAAGACGATCACACAGAGGACGGACACACGGGGGACAGACACACAGGGGACGGACACACAGGGGACAGACACACAGGGGACGGACACACAGGGGACAGACACACAGGGGACGGACACACAGGAGATGGACTCACACGGGACGGACACACAGGGGACGGAAACACAGGAGATGGACACAGAGAGGACGGACACACAGGGGACGGACACACAGAGGATGGACGGACACACAGGGGACGGACACACAGAGGACGGACACACATGGGACGGACACACAGGGGATGGACTCACAGAGGATGGACGGACACACAGAGGACGGACAAACAGGGGACGGACACACAGGGGAGGGACACACAGGGGACGGACACACAGGATGGACGGACACACAGGGGAGGGACACACAGGGGACGGACACACAGGATGGACGGACACACAGGGGACGGACACACAGAGGACGGACACACAGGGGACGGACACACAGAGGACGGACACACAGGGGACGGACACACAGGGGACGGACACACAGGGGACGGACACACAGGGGACGGACAGACAGGGGACGGACAGACAGGGGACGGACAGACAGGGGACGGACACACAGGGGACGGACACACAGGGGGCGGACACACAGAGGACGGACACACAGAGGATGAACACACAGGGGAAATTACACACGGGATGGGCACACAGGGGACAGACACACGGAAGACGGATACACAGGGGACGAACACACAGAGGACGGACACACGGGAGGGACACACAGGGGACGGACACACAGGGGAAGGACACACAGAGAACGGACACACAGGGGGCGGACAAACAGGGCACGGACACACAGGGGACGGACACACAGGGGACGGACACACAGGGGACAGACACACGGGACGGCCACACAGAGGACGAACACACGGAGGACGGTCACACAGAGGATGGACACACAGGAGATGGACCCACAGGGGACGGACACACGGAGGACGGACACACAGGGGACGGACACACAGACGATGGACGGACACACAGGGGATGGACACACAGAGGACGGACACACAGAGGACGGACACACTGGGGACAGACACACAGCGGGCGGGCACACACGGGACGGACACACATAAGATGGACACACAGGGGACGGACACATGGAGTACGGACACACAGGGGACGGACACACAGGGGGCGGACACACAGGGGACGGACACACAGGGGACGGAAACACAGGAGATGGACACACAGGGACAGACACCCAGAGGTCGGACACAGAGGCACGGACACACAGAGGACGAACACACAGAGGATGGACACACAGGGGACAGACAGACGGAAGACGATCACACAGAGGACGGACACACAGAGGACAGACACACAGGAGATGGACACACACGGGACGGACACACGGGACGGAAACACAGGAGATGGACACAGAGGGGACGGACACACAGGGGACGGACACACAGAGGTTGGACGGACACACAGGGGACGGACACACAGAGGACGGACACACATGGGACGGACACACAGGGGATGGACTCACAGAGGACGGACACACGGAGGACGGACACACGGAGGACGGACACACAGGGGACGGATACACAAAGGATGGACGGACACACAGGGGACGGACACACAGAGGACGGACACACAGGGGACGGACACACAGAGGACGGACACACAGGGGACGGACACACAGGGGACGGACACACAGGGGACGGACACACAGGGGACGGACAGACAGGGGACGGACACACAGGGGACGGACACACAGGGGACGGACACACAGGGGGCGGACACACAGGGGACGGACACACAGAGGATGAACACACAGGGGAAGGACACACAGGGGATGGGCACACAGGGGACAGACACACGGAAGACGGATACACAGGGGACGGACACACAGAGGACGGACACCCAGGGGACGGACACCCAGGGGACAGGCACACAGGGGACGAACACACAGAGGACGGACACACGGGAGGGACACACAGGGGACGGACACACAGGGGACGGACACACAGAGAACGGACACACAGGGGGCGGACAAACAGGGCACGGACACACAGGGGACGGACACACAGGGGACGGACACACAGGGGACAGACACACGGGACGGCCACACAGAGGACGGACACACGGAGGACGGACACATAGGGGACGGACACACGGGCCGGACACACGGAGGTAGGACACACAAGGGACGGACACACAGGGGACAGAAACTCAGGAGATGGACACACAGAGGACGGACACACAGAGGACGGACACACTGGGGACAGACACACAGGGGACGGTCACACAGGCAACGGAAACGCAGAGGACGGACACACAGAGGACGGACACACAGGAGATGGACACACAGGAGATGGACACACAGAGGACGGAGACTTAGGGGACAGGCACACAGGGGACGAACACACATAGGACGTACACACAAAGGACGGACACACAGGGGATGGACACAAAGGGGACGGACACATGGAGGAAGGACACACAGGGGACGGACACACAGAGGATGGACGGACACACAGGGGACGGACACACAGAGGACGGACGCACACGGGATGGACAGACGGGATGGACACACAGGGGATGGACACATGGAGGACAGACACACAGGGGACGGACTCACAGAGGACGGACACACAGGGGACGGACACACAGGGGACGGACACACAGAGGACGAACACACAGAGGATGGACACACAGGGGACAGACACACGGAAGACAGACTCACAGGGGACGGACACACAGAGGACGGACACCCAGGGCACAGGCACACAGAGGACGGACACACAGAGGACGGACACACAGGGGACGGACACCCAGGAGACGGACACACAGGGGACGGACAAACAGAGGACGGACACACAGGTGACGGACACACAGAGGTCGGACACACAGGGACGGACACACAGGGACGGACACACAGAGGACGGACGCACACGGGATTGTACAGACAGGGGATGGACACACAGGGGACGGACACATGGAGGACAGACACACAGGGGACGGACACACAGAGGACGGACACACAGGGGACGGACACACAGGGGACGGATACACAGGGGACGGACAAACAGAGGACGGATACACAGGAACGGACACACAGGGACGGACACAGAGAGGACGGACACACTGGGGACAGACACACAGGGGACGGACACACAGAGGACGGACACACAGACGACGGACACACGTCAGATGGACCGACAGGGGATGGACACACAGGGGACGGACACACGGGACGGACACACAGGGGACGGAAACACAGAGGACGGACACACAGAGGACGGACAGACAGGGGATGGACACACAGGGGACGGACACACATGGGACGGACACACAGGGAACAGACACACAGGGGACGGACACACAGAGGACGGACACACAGAGGACAGACACACGGCGGACGGACAGACAGGGGATGGACACACAGGGGACGGACACACAGAGGACGGACACACGGGACGGACACACAGAGGACGGACACACAGGGGACGGACACACACAGTGGACGGACACACAGGGGACGGACACATAGGGGATGGACACACAGGGGACGGACACACAGGGGACGGACACACAGGGGACGGACAGACAGGGGACGGACACACAGAGGATGGACACACAGAGGACGGACACACAGGGGACGGACACACAGAGGACGGACACACGGCGGACGGACAGACAGGTGACGGACACACAGGTGATGGACACACAGGGGACGGACACACAGGGGACGGACACACAGGGGACGGACACACAGGGGACGGACACACAGAGGACGGACACAAGGCGGATGGACACACGGCGGACGGACACACAGGGGACGGACACACAGGGGACGGACACACAGAGGACGGACACACAGAGGACGGACACTCAGGGGACGGACACACAGGGGACGGACACACAGGGGACGGACACACAGGGGATGGACGGACACACAGAGGATGGACACACATAGGATGGACACACAGGAGACGGACACACAGGGGACGGACAGACAGGGGATGGACACACAGGGGACAGACACACAGGGGACGGACACACAGAGGATGGACGGACACACAGGGGACGGACACACAGGGGACGGACACACAGAGGACGGACACACAGAGGACAGACACACAGGGGACGGACACACAGGGGACGGACACACAGGGGACGGACACACAGGGGACGGACACACAGGGGACGGACACACAGGGGACGGACAGTCAGAGGATGGACGGACACACAGAGGATGGACACACATAGGATGGACACACAGGAGACGGACACACAGGGGTCGGACAGACAGGGGATGGACATACAGGGGACAGACACACAGGGGACGGACACACAGAGGACGGACACCCAGGGGACGGACACACAGAGGATGGACGGACACACTGGGGATGGACACACAGGGGACGGACACCCAGGGGACGGACACACAGGGGTCGGACACACAGAGGACGGACACACAGAGGACGGACACACAGAGGACGGACACACAGAGGATGGACACACAGGAGATGGACCCACAGGGGACGGACACACAGAGGACGGAGACACAGGGGACGGACACACAGAGGACGGACACACAGGGGACGGACACACAGGGGACGGACACACAGGGGACGGACACACAGAGGATGGACACACAGGAGATGGACCGACAGGGGACGGACACACGGAGGACGGACACACAGGGGATGGACACACAGGGGACAGACACACAGGGGACGGACACACAGGGGACAGACACACAGGGGACGGACACACAGGAGATGGACACACAGGAGATGGACACACACGGGACGGAAACACAGGGGACGGAAACACAGGAGATGGACACAGAGAGGACGGACACACAGGGGACGGACACACAGGGGACGGACACACAGAGGACGGACACACATGGGACGGACACACAGTGGATGGACTCACAGAGGATGGACGGACACACAGGGGACGGACACACAGAGGACGGACAAACAGGGGACGGACACACAGGGGAGGGACACACAGGGGACGGACACACAGGATGGACGGACACACAGGGGAGGGACACACAGGGGACGGACACACAGGATGGACGGACACACATGGGACGGACACACAGAGGACGGACACACAGGGGACGGACACACAGGGGACGGACACACAGGGGACGGACACACAGGGGACGGACACAGAGGGGACGGACAGACAGGGGACGGACAGACAGGGGACGGACAGACAGGGGACGGACACACAGGGGACGGACACACAGCGGACGGACACACAGGGGGCGGACACACAGGGGACGGACACACAGAGGATGAACACACAGGGGAAGGACACACAGGGGATGGGCACACAGGGGACAGACACACGGAAGACGGATACACAGGGGACGGACACACAGAGGACGGACACCCAGGGGACAGGCACACAGGGGACGAACACACAGAGGACGGACACACGGGAGGGACACACAGGGGACGGACACACAGGGGACGGACACACAGAGAACGGACACACAGGGGGCGGACAAACAGGGCACGGACACACAGGGGACGGACACACAGGGGACGGACACACAGGGGACAGACACACGGGACGGCCACACAGAGGACGAACACACGGAGGACGGACACATAGGGGAAGGACACACGGGCCGGACACACGGAGGTCGGACACACAAGGGACAGAAACTCAGGAGATGGACACACAGAGGACGGACACACAGAGGACGGACACACTGGGGACAGACACACAGGGGACGGTCACACAGGCAACGGAAACGCAGAGGACGGACACACAGGGGATGGACACACAGGAGATGGACACACAGGAGATGGACACACAGAGGACGTACACTTAGGGGACAGGCACACAGGGGACGAACACACATAGGACGAACACACATAGGACGGACACACAGAGGACGGACACTTAGGGGACAGGCACACAGGGGACGAACACACATAGGACGAACACACATAGGACGAACACACATAGGACGGACACACAGAGGACGGACACTTAGGGGACAGACACACAGGGGACGGTCACACAGGCAACGGAAACGCAGAGGACGGACACACAGGGGATGGACACACAGGAGATGGACACACAGGAGATGGACACACAGAGGACGTACACTTAGGGGACAGGCACACAGGGGACGAACACACATAGGCCGTACTCACAAAGGACGGACACACAGGGGATGGACACAAAGGGGACGGACACATGGAGGAAGGACACACAGGGGACGGACACACAGAGGATGGACGGACACACACAGACGGACACACAGAGGACGGACACACAGGGGACGGACCCCCAGGGCACAGGCACACAGAGGACGGACATACAGAGGACGGACACACAGGGGACGGACACCCAGGGGACGGACCCCCAGGGGACGGACACACAGGGGACGGACAAACAGAGGACGGACACACAGGTGACGGACACACAGAGGTCGGACGCACAGGGACGGACACACAGGGACGGACACACAGAGGACGGACGCACACGGGATGGACAGACAGGGGATGGACACACAGGGGACGGACACATGGAGGACAGACACACAGGGGACGGACACACAGAGGACGGACACACAGCGGATGGACACACAGGGGACGGACAAACAGAGGACGGACACACAGAGGACAGACACACAGGAGATGGACACACACGGGACGGACACACGGGACGGAAACACAGGAGATGGACACAGAGGGGACGGACACACAGGGGACGGACACACAGAGGATGGACGGACACACAGGGGACGGACACACAGAGGACGGACACACATGGGACGGACACACAGGGGATGGACTCACAGAGGACGGACACACGGAGGACGGACACACGGAGGACGGACACACAGGGGACGGATACACAAAGGATGGACGGACACACAGGGGACGGACACACAGAGGACGGACACACAGGGGACGGACACACAGAGGACGGACACACAGGGGACGGACACACAGGGGACGGACACACAGGGGACGGACACACAGGGGACGGACAGACAGGGGACAGACAGACAGGGGACGGACACACAGGGGACGGACACACAGGGGACGGACACACAGGGGGCGGACACACAGGGGACGGACACACAGAGGATGAACACACAGGGGAAGGACACACAGGGGATGGGCACACAGGGGACAGACACACGGAAGACGGATACACAGGGGACGGACACACAGAGGACGGACACCCAGGGGACGGACACCCAGGGGACAGGCACACAGGGGACGAACACACAGAGGACGGACACACGGGAGGGACACACAGGGGACGGACACACAGGGGACGGACACACAGAGAACGGACACACAGGGGGCGGACAAACAGGGCACGGACACACAGGGGACGGACACACAGGGGACGGACACACAGGGGACAGACACACGGGACGGCCACACAGAGGACGGACACACGGAGGACGGACACATAGGGGACGGACACACGGGCCGGACACACGGAGGTAGGACACACAAGGGACGGACACACAGGGGACAGAAACTCAGGAGATGGACACACAGAGGACGGACACACAGAGGACGGACACACTGGGGACAGACACACAGGGGACGGTCACACAGGCAACGGAAACGCAGAGGACGGACACACAGAGGACGGACACACAGGAGATGGACACACAGGAGATGGACACACAGAGGACGGAGACTTAGGGGACAGGCACACAGGGGACGAACACACATAGGACGTACACACAAAGGACGGACACACAGGGGATGGACACAAAGGGGACGGACACATGGAGGAAGGACACACAGGGGACGGACACACAGAGGATGGACGGACACACAGGGGACGGACACACAGAGGACGGACGCACACGGGATGGACAGACGGGATGGACACACAGGGGATGGACACATGGAGGACAGACACACAGGGGACGGACTCACAGAGGACGGACACACAGGGGACGGACACACAGGGGACGGACACACAGAGGACGAACACACAGAGGATGGACACACAGGGGACAGACACACGGAAGACAGACTCACAGGGGACGGACACACAGAGGACGGACACCCAGGGCACAGGCACACAGAGGACGGACACACAGAGGACGGACACACAGGGGACGGACACCCAGGAGACGGACACACAGGGGACGGACAAACAGAGGACGGACACACAGGTGACGGACACACAGAGGTCGGACACACAGGGACGGACACACAGGGACGGACACACAGAGGACGGACGCACACGGGATTGTACAGACAGGGGATGGACACACAGGGGACGGACACATGGAGGACAGACACACAGGGGACGGACACACAGAGGACGGACACACAGGGGACGGACACACAGGGGACGGATACACAGGGGACGGACAAACAGAGGACGGATACACAGGAACGGACACACAGGGACGGACACAGAGAGGACGGACACACTGGGGACAGACACACAGGGGACGGACACACAGAGGACGGACACACAGACGACGGACACACGTCAGATGGACCGACAGGGGATGGACACACAGGGGACGGACACACGGGACGGACACACAGGGGACGGAAACACAGAGGACGGACACACAGAGGACGGACAGACAGGGGATGGACACACAGGGGACGGACACACATGGGACGGACACACAGGGAACAGACACACAGGGGACGGACACACAGAGGACGGACACACAGAGGACAGACACACGGCGGACGGACAGACAGGGGATGGACACACAGGGGACGGACACACAGAGGACGGACACACGGGACGGACACACAGAGGACGGACACACAGGGGACGGACACACACAGTGGACGGACACACAGGGGACGGACACATAGGGGATGGACACACAGGGGACGGACACACAGGGGACGGACACACAGGGGACGGACAGACAGGGGACGGACACACAGAGGATGGACACACAGAGGACGGACACACAGAGGACGGACACACAGGGGACGGACACACAGAGGACGGACACACGGCGGACGGACAGACAGGTGACGGACACACAGGTGATGGACACACAGGGGACGGACACACAGGGGACGGACACACAGGGGACGGACACACAGGGGACGGACACACAGAGGACGGACACAAGGCGGATGGACACACGGCGGACGGACACACAGGGGACGGACACACAGGGGACGGACACACAGAGGACGGACACACAGAGGACGGACACTCAGGGGACGGACACACAGGGGACGGACACACAGGGGACGGACACACAGGGGATGGACGGACACACAGAGGATGGACACACATAGGATGGACACACAGGAGACGGACACACAGGGGACGGACAGACAGGGGATGGACACACAGGGGACAGACACACAGGGGACGGACACACAGAGGATGGACGGACACACAGGGGACGGACACACAGGGGACGGACACACAGAGGACGGACACACAGAGGACAGACACACAGGGGACGGACACACAGGGGACGGACACACAGGGGACGGACACACAGGGGACGGACACACAGGGGACGGACACACAGGGGACGGACAGTCAGAGGATGGACGGACACACAGAGGATGGACACACATAGGATGGACACACAGGAGACGGACACACAGGGGTCGGACAGACAGGGGATGGACATACAGGGGACAGACACACAGGGGACGGACACACAGAGGACGGACACCCTGGGGACGGACACACAGAGGATGGACGGACACACTGGGGATGGACACACAGGGGACGGACACCCAGGGGACGGACACACAGGGGTCGGACACACAGAGGACGGACACACAGAGGACGGACACACAGAGGACGGACACACAGAGGATGGACACACAGGAGATGGACCCACAGGGGACGGACACACAGAGGACGGAGACACAGGGGACGGACACACAGAGGACGGACACACAGGGGACGGACACACAGGGGACGGACACACAGGGGACGGACACACAGAGGATGGACACACAGGAGATGGACCGACAGGGGACGGACACACGGAGGACGGACACACAGGGGATGGACACACAGGGGACAGACACACAGGGGACGGACACACAGGGGACAGACACACAGGGGACGGACACACAGGAGATGGACACACAGGAGATGGACACACACGGGACGGAAACACAGGGGACGGAAACACAGGAGATGGACACAGAGAGGACGGACACACAGGGGACGGACACACAGGGGACGGACACACAGAGGACGGACACACATGGGACGGACACACAGTGGATGGACTCACAGAGGATGGACGGACACACAGGGGACGGACACACAGAGGACGGACAAACAGGGGACGGACACACAGGGGAGGGACACACAGGGGACGGACACACAGGATGGACGGACACACAGGGGAAGGACACACAGGGGACGGACACACAGGATGGACGGACACACATGGGACGGACACACAGAGGACGGACACACAGGGGACGGACACACAGGGGACGGACACACAGGGGACGGACACACAGGGGACGGACAGACAGGGGACGGACAGACAGGGGACGGACAGACAGGGGACGGACAGACAGGGGACGGACAGACAGGGGACGGACACACAGGGGACGGACACACAGCGGACGGACACACAGGGGGCGGACACACAGGGGACGGACACACAGAGGATGAACACACAGGGGAAGGACACACAGGGGATGGGCACACAGGGGACAGACACACGGAAGACGGATACACAGGGGACGGACACACAGAGGACGGACACCCAGGGGACAGGCACACAGGGGACGAACACACAGAGGACGGACACACGGGAGGGACACACAGGGGACGGACACACAGGGGACGGACACACAGAGAACGGACACACAGGGGGCGGACAAACAGGGCACGGACACACAGGGGACGGACACACAGGGGACGGACACACAGGGGACAGACACACGGGACGGCCACACAGAGGACGAACACACGGAGGACGGACACATAGGGGAAGGACACACGGGCCGGACACACGGAGGTCGGACACACAAGGGACAGAAACTCAGGAGATGGACACACAGAGGACGGACACACAGAGGACGGACACACTGGGGACAGACACACAGGGGACGGTCACACAGGCAACGGAAACGCAGAGGACGGACACACAGGGGATGGACACACAGGAGATGGACACACAGGAGATGGACACACAGAGGACGTACACTTAGGGGACAGGCACACAGGGGACGAACACACATAGGACGAACACACATAGGACGGACACACAGAGGACGGACACTTAGGGGACAGGCACACAGGGGACGAACACACATAGGACGAACACACATAGGACGAACACACATAGGACGGACACACAGAGGACGGACACTTAGGGGACAGACACACAGGGGACGGTCACACAGGCAACGGAAACGCAGAGGACGGACACACAGGGGATGGACACACAGGAGATGGACACACAGGAGATGGACACACAGAGGACGTACACTTAGGGGACAGGCACACAGGGGACGAACACACATAGGCCGTACACACAAAGGACGGACACACAGGGGATGGACACAAAGGGGACGGACACATGGAGGAAGGACACACAGGGGACGGACACACAGAGGATGGACGGACACACACAGACGGACACACAGAGGACGGACACACAGGGGACGGACCCCCAGGGCACAGGCACACAGAGGACGGACATACAGAGGACGGACACACAGGGGACGGACACCCAGGGGACGGACCCCCAGGGGACGGACACACAGGGGACGGACAAACAGAGGACGGACACACAGGTGACGGACACACAGAGGTCGGACGCACAGGGACGGACACACAGGGACGGACACACAGAGGACGGACGCACACGGGATGGACAGACAGGGGATGGACACACAGGGGACGGACACATGGAGGACAGACACACAGGGGACGGACACACAGAGGACGGACACACAGCGGATGGACACACAGGGGACGGACAAACAGAGGACGGATACACAGGGGACGGACACACAGAGGTCGGACACACAGAGGACGGACACACAGGGACGGACACAGAGAGGACGGACACACTGGGGACAGACACACAGGGGACGGACACACAGAGGACGGACACACAGACGACGGACACACGTCAGATGGACCGACAGGGGATGGACACACAGGGGACGGACACACAGGGGACGGACACACAGAGGACGGACACACAGAGGACGGACAGACAGGGGATGGACACACAGGGGACGGACACACATGGGACGGACACACAGGGAACAGACACACAGGGGACGGACACACAGAGGACGGACACACAGAGGACAGACACACGGCGGACGGACAGACTGGGGATGGACACACAGGGGACGGACACACAGAGGACGGACACACGGGACGGACACACAGAGGACGGACACACAGGGGACGGACACACACAGAGGACGGACACACAGGGGACGGACACATAGGGGATGGACACACAGGGGACGGACACACAGGGGACGGACACACAGGGGACGGACAGACAGGGGACGGACACACAGAGGATGGACACACAGAGGACGGACACACAGGGGACGGACACACAGAGGACGGACACACGGCGGAAGGACAGATAGGGGACGGACACACAGGTGACGGACACACAGGGGACGGACACACAGGGGACGGACACACAGAGGACGGACACACAGGGGACGGACACACAGGGGACGGACACACAGAGGACGGACACAAGGCGGACGGACACACGGCGGACGGACACACAGGGGACGGACACACAGGGGACGGACACACAGAGGACGGACACACAGAGGACGGACACACAGGGGACGGACACACAGGGGATGGACACACAGGGGATGGACACACAGGGGACGGACAGACAGGGGATGGACACACAGGGGACAGACACACAGGGGAGGGACACACAGAGGACGGACACACAGAGGACGGACACACAGAGGACAGACACACAGGGGACGGACACACAGGGGATGGACACACAGGGGACGGTCACACAGGCAACGGAAACGCAGAGGACGGACACACAGAGGACGGACACACAGGAGATGGACACACAGGAGATGGACACACAGAGGACGGAGACTTAGGGGACAGGCACACAGGGGACGAACACACATAGGACGTACACACAAAGGACGGACACACAGGGGATGGACACAAAGGGGACGGACACATGGAGGAAGGACACACAGGGGACGGACACACAGAGGATGGACGGACACACAGGGGACGGACACACAGAGGACGGACGCACACGGGATGGACAGACGGGATGGACACACAGGGGACGGACACATGGAGGACAGACACACAGGGGACGGACTCACAGAGGACGGACACACAGGGGACGGACACACAGGGGACGGACACAAAGAGGACGAACACACAGAGGATGGACACACAGGGGACAGACACACGGAAGACAGACTCACAGGGGACGGACACACAGAGGACGGACACCCAGGGCACAGGCACACAGAGGACGGACACACAGAGGACGGACACACAGGGGACGGACACCCAGGAGACGGACACACAGGGGACGGACAAACAGAGGACGGACACACAGGTGACGGACACACAGAGGTCGAACACACAGGGACGGACACACAGGGACGGACACACAGAGGACGGACGCACACGGGATTGTACAGACAGGGGATGGACACATGGAGGACAGACACACAGGGGACGGACACACAGAGGACGGACACACAAGGGACGGGCACACAGGGGACGGATACACAGGGGACGGACAAACAGAGGACGGATACACAGGAACGGACAAACAGAGGACGGACACAGAGAGGACGGACACACTGGGGACAGACACACAGGGGACGGACACACAGAGGACGGACACACAGACGACGGACACACGTCAGATGGACCGACAGGGGATGGACACACAGGGGACGGACACACGGGACGGACACACAGGGGACGGAAACACAGAGGACGGACACACAGAGGACGGACAGACAGGGGATGGACACACAGGGGACGGACACACATGGGACGGACACACAGGGAACAGACACACAGGGGACGGACACACAGAGGACGGACACACAGAGGACAGACACACGGCGGACGGACAGACAGGGGATGGACACACAGGGGACGGACACACAGAGGACGGACACACGGGACGGACACACAGAGGACGGACACACAGGGGACGGACACACACAGTGGACGGACACACAGGGGACGGACACATAGGGGATGGACACACAGGGGACGGACACACAGGGGACGGACACACAGGGGACGGACAGACAGGGGACGGACACACAGAGGATGGACACACAGAGGACGGACACACAGGGGACGGACACACAGAGGACGGACACACGGCGGACGGACAGACAGGTGACGGACACACAGGTGATGGACACACAGGGGACGGACACACAGGGGACGGACACACAGGGGGCGGACACACAGAGGACGGACACAAGGCGGATGGACACACGGCGGACGGACACACAGGGGACGGACACACAGGGGACGGACACACAGAGGACGGACACACAGAGGACGGACACTCAGGGGACGGACACACAGGGGACGGACACACAGGGGACGGACACACAGGGGATGGACGGACACACAGAGGATGGACACACAGGAGACGGACACACAGGGGACGGACAGACAGGGGACGGACACACAGGGGACAGACACACAGGGGACGGACACACAGAGGATGGACGGACACACAGAGGACGGACACACAGGGGACGGACACACAGGGGACGGACACACAGAGGACGGACACACAGAGGACAGACACACAGGGGACGGACACACAGGGGACGGACACACAGGGGACGGACACACAGGGGACGGACACACAGGGGACGGACAGTCAGAGGATGGACGGACACACAGAGGATGGACACACATAGGATGGACACACAGGAGACGGACACACAGGGGTCGGACAGACAGGGGATGGACATACAGGGGACAGACACACAGGGGACGGACACACAGAGGACGGACACCCAGGGGACGGACACACAGAGGATGGACGGACACACTGGGGATGGACACACAGGGGACGGACACCCAGGGGACGGACACACAGGGGTCGGACACACAGAGGACGGACACACAGAGGACGGACACACAGAGGACGGACACACAGAGGATGGACACACAGGAGATGGACCCACAGGGGACGGACACACAGAGGACGGAGACACAGGGGACGGACACACAGAGGACGGACACACAGGGGACGGACACACAGGGGACGGACACACAGAGGATGGACACACAGGAGATGGACCCACAGGGGACGGACACACGGAGGACGGACACACAGGGGATGGACACACAGGGGACAGACACACAGGGGACGGACACACAGGGGACAGACACACAGGGGACGGACACACAGGAGATGGACACACAGGAGATGGACACACACGGGACGGAAACACAGGGGACGGAAACACAGGAGATGGACACAGAGAGGACGGACACACAGGGGACGGACACACAGGGGACGGACACACAGAGGACGGACACACATGGGACGGACACACAGGGGATGGACTCACAGAGGATGGACGGACACACAGGGGACGGACACACAGAGGACGGACAAACAGGGGACGGACACACAGGGGAGGGACACACAGGGGACGGACACACAGGATGGACGGACACACAGGGGAGGGACACACAGGGGACGGACACACAGGATGGACGGACACACATGGGACGGACACACAGAGGACGGACACACAGGGGACGGACACACAGGGGACGGACACACAGGGGACGGACACAGAGGGGACGGACAGACAGGGGACGGACAGACAGGGGACGGACAGACAGGGGACGGACAGACAGGGGACGGACACACAGCGGACGGACACACAGGGGGCGGACACACAGGGGACGGACACACAGAGGATGAACACACAGGGGAAGGACACACAGGGGATGGGCACACAGGGGACAGACACACGGAAGACGGATACACAGGGGACGGACACACAGAGGACGGACACCCAGGGGACAGGCACACAGGGGACGAACACACAGAGGACGGACACACGGGAGGGACACACAGGGGACGGACACACAGGGGACGGACACACAGAGAACGGACACACAGGGGGCGGACAAACAGGGCACGGACACACAGGGGACAGGACACACAGGGGACAGACACACAGGGGACAGACACACGGGACGGCCACACAGAGGACGAACACACGGAGGACGGACACATAGGGGAAGGACACACGGGCCGGACACACGGAGGTCGGACACACAAGGGACGGACACACAGGGGACAGAAACTCAGGAGATGGACACACAGAGGACGGACACACAGAGGACGGACACACTGGGGACAGACACACAGGGGACGGTCACACAGGCAACGGAAACGCAGAGGACGGACACACAGTGGATGGACACAGAGGAGATGGACACACAGGAGATGGACACACAGAGGACGTACACTTAGGGGACAGGCACACAGGGGACGAACACACATAGGACGAACACACATAGGACGGACACACAGAGGACGGACACTTAGGGGACAGGCACACAGGGGACGAACACACATAGGCCGTACACACAAAGGACGGACACACAGGGGATGGACACAAAGGGGACGGACACATGGAGGAAGGACACACAGAGGATGGACGGACACACACAGACGGACACACAGAGGACGGACGCACACGGGACGGACAGACAGGGGATGGACACACAGGGGACGGACACATGGAGGACAGACACACAGGGGACGGACTCACAGAGGACGGACACACAGGGGACGGACACACAGGGGACGGACACACAGTGGACAGACACACGGAAGACGGACATACAGAGGACGGACACACAGGGGACGGACACCCAGGGGACGGACCCCCAGGGGACGGACACACAGGGGACGGACAAACAGAGGACGGACACACAGGTGACGGACACACAGAGGTCGGACACACAGGGACGGACACACAGGGACGGACACACAGAGGACGGACGCACACGGGATGGACAGACAGGGGATGGACACACAGGGGACGGACACACAGAGGACGGACACACAGCGGATGGACACACAGGGGACGGACAAACAGAGGTCGGACACACAGAGGACGGACACACAGGGACGGACACAGAGAGGACGGACACACTGGGGACAGACACACAGGGGACGGACACACAGAGGACGGACACACAGACGACGGACACACGTCAGATGGACCGACAGGGGATGGACACACAGGGGACGGACACACAGGGGACGGACACACAGGGGACGGACACACAGAGGACGGACACACAGAGTACGGACAGACAGGGGATGGACACACAGGGGACGGACACACATGGGACGGACACACAGGGAACAGACACACAGGGGACGGACACACAGAGGACGGACACACAGAGGACAGACACACGGCGGACGGACAGACAGGGGATGGACACACAGGGGACGGACACACAGTGGACGGACACACGGGACGGACACACAGAGGACGGACACACAGGGGACGGACACACACAGAGGACGGACACACAGGGGACGGACACATAGGGGATGGACACACAGGGGACGGACACACAGGGGACGGACACACAGGGGACGGACAGACAGGGGACGGACACACAGAGGATGGACACACAGAGGACGGACACACAGGGGACGGACACACAGAGGACGGACACACGGCGGAAGGACAGACAGGGGACGGACACAAAGGTGACGGACACACAGGGGACGGACACACAGGGGACGGACACACAGAGGACGGACACACAGGGGACGGACACACAGGGGACGGACACACAGAGGACGGACACAAGGCGGACGGACACACGGCGGACGGACACACAGGGGACGGACACACAGGGGACGGACACACAGAGGACGGACACACAGAGGACGGACAGACAGGGGACGGACACACAGGGGATGGACACACAGGGGATGGACACACAGGGGACGGACACACAGGGGATGGACACACAGGGGACAGACACACAGGGGAGGGACACACAGAGGACGGACACACAGAGGACGGACACACAGAGGACAGACACACAGGGGACGGACACACAGGGGATGGACACACAGGGGACGGACACACAGGGGACGGACACACAGGGGACGGACAGTCAGAGGATGGACGGACACACAGAGGATGGACACACATAGGATGGACACACAGGAGACGGACACACAGGGGTCGGACAGACAGGGGATGGACATACAGGGGACAGACACACAGGGGACGGACACACAGAGGACGGACACCCAGGGGACGGACACACAGAGGATGGACGGACACACTGGGGATGGACACACAGGGGACGGACACCCAGGGGACGGACACACAGGGGTCGGACACACAGAGGACGGACACACAGAGGACGGACACACAGGGGACGGACACACAGAGGACGGACACACAGAGGACGGACACACAGAGGATGGACACACAGGAGATGGACCCACAGGGGACGGACACACAGAGGACGGACACACAGGGGACGGACACACAGAGGACGGACACACAGAGGACGGACACACAGAGGATGGACACACAGGAGATGGACCCACAGGGGACGGACACACGGAGGACGGACACACGGAGGACGGACACACATGGGACGGACACACAGGGGACGGACACACAGGGGACGGACACACAGAGGATGGACACACAGAGGACGGACACACAGAGGATGGACACACGAGAGATGGACACACAGAGGACGGACACACAGAGGACGGACACACAGAGGACGGACACACAGTGGATGGACACACAGGAGATGGACCCACAGGGGACGGACACACGGAGGACGGACACACAGGGGACGGACACACAGACGATGGACGGACACACGGGATGGACACACAGAGGACGGACACACAGAGGACGGACACACTGGGGACAGACACACAGCGGACGGGCACACACGGGACGGACACACAGGAGATGGACACACAGGGGACGGACACATGGAGTACGGACACACAGGGGACGGACACACAGAGGACGGACACACAGGGGGCGGACACACAGGGGGCGGACACACAGGGGGCGGACACACAGGGGGCGGACACACAGGGGACGGACACACAGGGGACGGACACACAGGGGACGGAAACACAGGAGATGGACACACAGGGACAGACACCCAGAGGTCGGACACAGAGGGACGGACACAAAGAGGACGAACACACAGAGGATGGACACACAGGGTACAGACACACGGAAGACGATCACACAGAGGACGGACACACGGGGGACAGACCCACAGGGGACGGACACGCAGGGGACGGACACACAGGGGACAGACACACAGGGGACGGACACACAGGGGACGGACACACAGGGGACAGACACACAGGGGACGGACACACAGGAGATGGACACACAGGAGATGGACACACACGGGACGGACACACAGGGGACGGAAACACAGGAGATGGACACAGAGAGGACGGACACACAGGGGACGGACACACAGGGGACGGACACACAGAGGACGGACACACATGGGACGGACACACAGGGGATGGACTCACAGAGGATGGACGGACACACAGAGGACGGACAAACAGGGGACGGACACACAGGGGAGGGACACACAGGGGACGGACACACAGGATGGACGGACACACAGGGGAGGGACACACAGGGGACGGACACACAGGATGGACGGACACACAGGGGACGGACACACAGAGGACGGACACACAGGGGACGGACACACAGGGGACGGACACACAGGGGACGGACACAGAGGGGACGGACAGACAGGGGACGGACAGACAGGGGACGGACAGACAGGGGACGGACAGACAGGGGACGGACACACAGGGGACGGACACACAGGGGGCGGACACACAGGGGACGGACACACAGAGGACGGACACACAGAGGACGGACACACAGTGGATGGACACACAGGAGATGGACCCACAGGGGACGGTCACACGGAGGACGGACACACAGGGGACGGACACACAGACGATGGACGGACACACGGGATGGACACACAGAGGACGGACACACAGAGGACGGACACACTGGGGACAGACACACAGCGGACGGGCACACACGGGACGGACACACAGGAGATGGACACACAGGGGACGGACACATGGAGTACGGACACACAGGGGACGGACACACAGAGGACGGACACACAGGGGGCGGACACACAGGGGGCGGACACACAGGGGGCGGACACACAGGGGGCGGACACACAGGGGACGGACACACAGGGGACGGACACACAGGGGACGGAAACACAGGAGATGGACACACAGGGACAGACACCCAGAGGTCGGACACAGAGGGACGGACACAAAGAGGACGAACACACAGAGGATGGACACACAGGGTACAGACACACGGAAGACGATCACACAGAGGACGGACACACGGGGGACAGACCCACAGGGGACGGACACGCAGGGGACGGACACACAGGGGACAGACACACAGGGGACGGACAGACAGGGGACGGACACACAGGGGACGGACACACAGGGGGCGGACACACAGGGGACGGACACACAGAGGATGAACACACAGGGGAAGGACACACAGGGGATGGGCACACAGGGGACAGACACACGGAAGACGGATACACAGGGGACGGACACACAGAGGACGGACACCCAGGGGACAGGCACACAGGGGACGAACACACAGAGGACGGACACACGGGAGGGACACACAGGGGACGGACACACAGGGGACGGACACACAGAGAACGGACACACAGGGGGCGGACAAACAGTGCACGGACACACAGGGGACGGACACACAGGGGACGGACACACAGGGGACAGACACACTGGGGACAGACACACAGGGGACGGTCACACAGGCAACGGAAACGCAGAGGACGGACACACAGGGGATGGACACACAGGAGATGGACACACAGGAGATGGACACACAGAGGACGTACACTTAGGGGACAGGCACACAGGGGACGAACACACATAGGACGAACACACATAGGACGGACACACAGAGGACGGACACTTAGGGGACAGGCACACAGGGGACGAACACACATAGGACGTACACACAAAGGACGGACACACAGGGGATGGACACAAAGGGGACGGTCACATGGAGGAAGGACACACAGGGGACGGACACACAGAGGATGGACGGACACACACAGACGGACACACAGAGGACGGACGCACACGGGATGGACAGACAGGGGACGGACTCACAGAGGACGGACACACAGGGGACGGACACACAGGGGACGGACACACAGAGGACAAACACACAGAGGATGGACACACAGGGGACAGACACACGGAAGACAGACTCACAGGGGACGGACACACAGAGGACGGACACCCAGGGCACAGGCACACAGAGGACGGACACACAGAGGACGGACACACAGGGGACGCACACCCAGGGGACGGACCCCCAGGGGACGGGCACACAGGGGACGGACAAACAGAGGACGGACACACAGGTGACGGACACACAGAGGTCGGACACACAGGGACGGACACACAGGGACGGACACACAGGGACGGACACACAGAGGACGGACGCACACGGGATGGACAGACAGGGGATGGACACACAGGGGACGGACACATGGAGGACAGACACACAGGGGACGGACACACAGAGGAGGGACACACAGCGGATGGACACACAGGGGACGGACAAACAGAGGACGGATACACAGGGGACGGACACACAGAGGTCGGACACACAGAGGACGGACACACAGGGACGGACACAGAGAGTACGGACACACTGGGGACAGACACACAGGGGACGGACACACAGAGGACGGACACACAGAGGACGGACACACAGAGGACGGACACACGTCAGATGGACCGACAGGGGATGGACACACAGGGGACGGACACACAGGGGACGGACACACAGGGGACGGACACACAGAGGACGGACACACAGAGGACGGACACACAGAGGACGGACAGACAGGGGATGGACAGACAGGGGACGGACACACATGGGACGGACACACATGGGACGGACACACAGGGAACAGACACACAGGGGACGGACACACACAGGGGACGGACACAAACAGAGGACGGACACACAGGGGACGGACACACAGGGGACGGACACACAGGGGACGGACACACAGGGGACGGACAGACAGGGGACGGACACACAGAGGACGGACACACAGAGGACGGACACACAGGGGACAGACCCACAGGGGACGGACACACAGGGGACAGACCCACAGGGGACGGACACACAGGGGACAGACACACAGGGGACGGACACACAGGGGACGGACACACGGCGGACGGACACACAGGGGACGGACACACAGGGGACGGACACACAGGGGACGGGACACACAGGGGACGGACACACAGAGGACGGACACACAGAGGACGGACACACGGGAGATGGACACACAGAGGACGGACACACAGAGGACGGACACACAGAGGATGGACACACAGGAGATGGACCCACAGGGGACGGACACACGGAGGACGGACACACGGAGGACGGACACACGGAGGACGGACACACAGGGAACGGACACACAGGGGACGGACACACAGAGGATGGACACACAGAGGACGGACACACAGAGGATGGACACAGGGGAGATGGACACACAGAGGACGGACACACAGAGGACGGACACACAGAGGACGGACACACAGTGGATGGACACACAGGAGATGGACCCACAGGGGACGGACACACGGAGGACGGACACACAGGGGACGGACACACAGACGATGGACGGACACACGGGATGGACACACAGAGGACGGACACACAGAGGACGGACACACTGGGGACAGACACACAGCGGACGGGCACACACGGGACGGACACACAGGAGATGGACACACAGGGGACGGACACATGGAGTACGGACACACAGGGGACGGACACACAGAGGACGGACACACAGGGGGCGGACACACAGGGGGCGGACACACAGGGGGCGGACATACAGGGGACAGACACACAGGGGACGGACACACAGGGGACGGACACACAGGGGACAGACACACTGGGGACAGACACACAGGGGACGGTCACACAGGCAACGGAAACGCAGAGGACGGACACACAGGGGATGGACACACAGGAGATGGACACACAGGAGATGGACACACAGAGGACGTACACTTAGGGGACAGGCACACAGGGGACGAACACACATAGGACGAACACACATAGGACGGACACACAGAGGACGGACACTTAGGGGACAGGCACACAGGGGACGAACACACATAGGACGTACACACAAAGGACGGACACACAGGGGATGGACACAAAGGGGACGGTCACATGGAGGAAGGACACACAGGGGACGGACACACAGAGGATGGACGGACACACACAGACGGACACACAGAGGACGGACGCACACGGGATGGACAGACAGGGGACGGACTCACAGAGGACGGACACACAGGGGACGGACACACAGGGGACGGACACACAGGGGACGGACACACAGAGGACAAACACACAGAGGATGGACACACAGGGGACAGACACACGGAAGACAGACTCACAGGGGACGGACACACAGAGGACGGACACCCAGGGCACAGGCACACAGAGGACGGACACACAGAGGACGGACACACAGGGGACGCACACCCAGGGGACGGACCCCCAGGGGACGGGCACACAGGGGACGGACAAACAGAGGACGGACACACAGGTGACGGACACACAGAGGTCGGACACACAGGGACGGACACACAGGGACGGACACACAGGGACGGACACACAGAGGACGGACGCACACGGGATGGACAGACAGGGGATGGACACACAGGGGACGGACACATGGAGGACAGACACACAGGGGACGGACACACAGAGGAGGGACACACAGCGGATGGACACACAGGGGACGGACAAACAGAGGACGGATACACAGGGGACGGACACACAGAGGTCGGACACACAGAGGACGGACACACAGGGACGGACACAGAGAGTACGGACACACTGGGGACAGACACACAGGGGACGGACACACAGAGGACGGACACACAGAGGACGGACACACAGAGGACGGACACACGTCAGATGGACCGACAGGGGATGGACACACAGGGGACGGACACACAGGGGACGGACACACAGGGGACGGACACACAGAGGACGGACACACAGAGGACGGACACACAGAGGACGGACAGACAGGGGATGGACACACAGGGGACGGACACACATGGGACGGACACACATGGGACGGACACACAGGGAACAGACACACAGGGGACGGACACACACAGGGGACGGACACAAACAGAGGACGGACACACAGGGGACGGACACACAGGGGACGGACACACAGGGGACGGACACACAGGGGACGGACAGACAGGGGACGGACACACAGAGGACGGACACACAGAGGACGGACACACAGGGGACAGACCCACAGGGGACGGACACACAGGGGACAGACCCACAGGGGACGGACACACAGGGGACAGACACACAGGGGACGGACACACAGGGGACGGACACACGGCGGACGGACACACAGGGGACGGACACACAGGGGACGGACACACAGGGGACGGGACACACAGGGGACGGACACACAGAGGACGGACACACAGAGGACGGACACACGGGAGATGGACACACAGAGGACGGACACACAGAGGACGGACACACAGAGGATGGACACACAGGAGATGGACCCACAGGGGACGGACACACGGAGGACGGACACACGGAGGACGGACACACGGAGGACGGACACACAGGGAACGGACACACAGGGGACGGACACACAGAGGATGGACACACAGAGGACGGACACACAGAGGATGGACACAGGGGAGATGGACACACAGAGGACGGACACACAGAGGACGGACACACAGAGGACGGACACACAGTGGATGGACACACAGGAGATGGACCCACAGGGGACGGACACACGGAGGACGGACACACAGGGGACGGACACACAGACGATGGACGGACACACGGGATGGACACACAGAGGACGGACACACAGAGGACGGACACACTGGGGACAGACACACAGCGGACGGGCACACACGGGACGGACACACAGGAGATGGACACACAGGGGACGGACACATGGAGTACGGACACACAGGGGACGGACACACAGAGGACGGACACACAGGGGGCGGACACACAGGGGGCGGACACACAGGGGGCGGACACACAGGGGACAGACACACAGGGGACGGACACACAGGGGACGGAAACACAGGAGATGGACACACAGGGACAGACACCCAGAGGTCGGACACAGATGGACGGACACACAGAGGACGAACACACAGAGGATGGACACACAGGGTACAGACACACGGAAGACGATCACACAGAGGACGGACACACGGGGGACAGACCCACAGGGGACGGACACGCACGGGACGGACACACAGGGGACAGACACACAGGGGACGGACACACAGGGGACAGACACACAGGGGACGGACACACAGGAGATGGACACACAGGAGATGGACACACACGGGACGGAAACACAGGGGACGGAAACACAGGAGATGGACACAGAGAGGACGGACACACAGGGGACGGACACACAGGGGACGGACACACAGAGGACGGACACACATGGGACGGACACACAGGGGATGGACTCACAGAGGATGGACGGACACACAGAGGACGGACAAACAGGGGACGGACACACAGGGGAGGGACACACAGGGGACGGACACACAGGATGGACGGACACACAGGGGAGGGACACACAGGGGACGGACACACAGGATGGACGGACACACAGGGGACGGACACACAGAGGACGGACACACAGGGGACGGACACACAGGGGACGGACACACAGGGGACGGACACACAGGGGACGGACACAGAGGGGACGGACAGACAGGGGACGGACAGACAGGGGACGGACAGACAGGGGACGGACAGACAGGGGACGGACACACAGGGGACGGACACACAGGGGGCGGACACACAGGGGACGGACACACAGAGGATGAACACACAGGGGAAGGACACACAGGGGATGGGCACACAGGGGACAGACACACGGAAGACGGATACACAGGGGACGGACACACAGAGGACGGACACCCAGGGGACAGGCACACAGGGGACGAACACACAGAGGACGGACACACGGGAGGGACACACAGGGGACGGACACACAGAGAACGGACACACAGGGGGCGGACAAACAGGGCACGGACACACAGGGGACGGACACACAGGGGACGGACACACAGGGGACAGACACACGGGACGGCCACACAGAGGACGAACACACGGAGGACGGACACATAGGGGAAGGACACACGGGCCGGACACACGGAGGTCGGACACACAAGGGACGGACACACAGGGGACAGAAACTCAGGAGGTGGACACACAGAGGACGGACACACAGAGGACGGACACACTGGGGACAGACACACAGGGGACGGTCACACAGGCAACGGAAACGCAGAGGACGGACACACAGGGGATGGACACACAGGAGATGGACACACAGGAGATGGACACACAGAGGACGTACACTTAGGGGACAGGCACACAGGGGACGAACACACATAGGACGAACACACATAGGACGGACACACAGAGGACGGACACTTAGGGGACAGGCACACAGGGGACGAACACACATAGGACGTACACACAAAGGACGGACACACAGGGGATGGACACAAAGGGGACGGACACATGGAGGAAGGACACACAGGGGACGGACACACAGAGGATGGACGGACACACACAGACGGACACACAGAGGACGGACGCACACGGGATGGACAGACAGGGGATGGACACACAGGGGACGGACACATGGAGGACAGACACACAGGGGACGGACTCACAGAGGACGGACACACAGGGGACGGACACACACGGGACGGACACACAGAGGACAAACACACAGAGGATGGACACACAGGGGACAGACACACGGAAGACAGACTCACAGGGGACGGACACACAGAGGACGGACACCCAGGGCACAGGCACACAGAGGACGGACACACAGAGGACGGACACACAGGGGACGCACACCCAGGGGACGGACCCCCAGGGGACGGACACACAGGGGACGGACAAACAGAGGACGGACACACAGGTGACGGACACACAGAGGTCGGACACACAGGGACGGACACACAGGGACGGACACACAGAGGACGGACGCACACGGGATGGACAGACAGGCGATGGACACACAGGGGACGGACACATGGAGGACAGACACACAGGGGACGGACACACAGAGGACGGACACACAGCGGATGGACACACAGCGGATGGACACACAGGGGACGGACAAACAGAGGACGGATACACAGGGGACGGACACACAGAGGTCGGACACACAGAGGACGGACACACAGGGACGGACACAGAGAGTACGGACACACTGGGGACAGACACACAGGGGACGGACACACAGAAGACGGACACACAGAGGACGGACACACGTCAGATGGACCGACAGGGGATGGACACACAGGGGACGGACACACAGGGGAAGGACACACAGGGGACGGACACACAGAGGACGGACACACAGAGGACGGACACACAGAGGACGGACAGACAGGGGATGGACACACAGGGGACGGACACACATGGGACGGACACACATGGGACGGACACACAGGGAACAGACACACAGGGGACGGACACACACAGGGGACGGACACACACAGAGGACGGACACACAGGGGACGGACACACAGGGGACGGACACACAGGGGACGGACAGACAGGGGACGGACACACAGAGGACGGACACACAGAGGACGGACACACAGGGGACAGACCCACAGGGGACGGACACACAGGGGACAGACCCACAGGGGACGGACACACAGGGGACAGACACACAGGGGACGGACACACAGGGGACGGACACACAGGGGACGGACACACAGGGGACGGACACACGGCGGACGGACACACAGGGGACGGACAGACAGGGGACGGACACACAGGGGACGGACACACAGGGGACGGACACACGGGACGGACACACAGAGGACGGACACACAGAGGACGGACAGACAGGGGATGGACACAGAGGGGACGGACACACATGGGACGGACACACAGGGAACAGACACACAGGGGACGGACACACAGAGGACGGACACACAGAGGACGGACACACGGCGGACGGACAGACAGGGGATGGACACACGGGACGGACACACAGGGGACAGACACACAGAGGACAGACACACAGGGGACGGACACACAGAGGACGGACCCACAGGGGACGGACACACACAGAGGACGGACACACAGAGGACGGACACACAGGGGACGGACACACAGGGGATGGACACACAGGGCGGACACACAGGGGACGGACACACAGGGGGCAGACACACAGGGGACGGCACACAGAGGTCGGACACACAGGGACGGACACTCAGAGGACGGACACACTGGGGACAGACACACAGAGGACGGACACACGGCGGACGGACAGACAGGGGATGGACACACAGGGGACGGACAAACAGGGGACGGACAAACAGGGGATGGACACACAGGGGACGGACACACAGGGGACGGACACACAGAGGACGGACACACGGCGGACGGACAGACAGGGGACGGACACACAGGGGACGGACACACAGAGGACGGACACACGGCGGACGGACAGACAGGGGACGGACAGACAGGGGATGGACACACAGGGACGTACACACAGGGGACGGACACACAGGGGACGGACACACAGGGGACGGACACACAGAGGACGGACACACTGGGGACAGACACACAGAGGACGGACACACGGCGGACGGACAGACAGGGGATGGACACACAGGGGACGGACAAACAGGGGACGGACAAACAGGGGATGGACACACAGGGGACGGACACACAGGGGACGGACACACAGAGGACGGACACACGGCGGACGGACAGACAGGGGACGGACACACAGGGGACGGACACACAGAGGACGGACACACGGCGGACGGACAGACAGGGGACGGACAGACAGGGGATGGACACACAGGGACGTACACACAGGGGACGGACACACAGGGGACGGACACACAGAGGACGGACACACAGGGGACGGACACACAGGAGACGGACAGACAGGGGACGGACAGACAGGGGACGGACAGACAGGGGACGGACAGACAGGGGATGCACACACAGGGGACGGACACACAGAGGACGGACACACAGGGGACGGACACACAGGGGATGCACACACAGGGAACGGACACACAGAGGACGGACACACAGAGGACGGACACACAGGGGATGGACACACAGAGGACGGACACACAGAGGACGGACACACAGGGGACGGACACACAGAGGACGGACAGACAGAGGACGGACAGACAGGGGATGGACACACAGAGGACGGACACACAGAGGACGGACACACAGGGGACGGACACACAGAGGACGGACAGACAGGGGATGGACACACAGAGGACGGACACACAGAGGACGGACAGACAGGGGACGGACACACAGAGGACGGACAGACAGGGGATGAACACACGGGGACGGACACACAGGGGACGGACACACAGGGGACGGACACACAGGGGACGGACAGACAGAGGACGGACACACAGGGGACGGACAGACAGGGGACGGACACACAGAGGACGGACACACGGCGGACGGACTGACAGGGGACGGACACACAGGGGATGGACACACAGAGGACGGACACACAGAGGACGGACACACAGGGGACGGACAGACAGGGGACGGACACACAGAGGACGGACACACGGCGGACGGACTGACAGGGGACGGACACACAGGGGATGGACACACAGGGGACGGACAGACAGGGGACGGACACACAGGGGATGGACACACAGGGGACGGACACACAGGGGACGGACACACAGAGGACGGACACACGGCGGACGGACAGACAGGGGACGGACACACAGAGGACGGACACACGGGGGACGGACAGACAGGGGACGGACACACAGAGGACGGACACACGGCGGTCGCACAGACAGGGGACGGACAGACAGGGGATGGACACACAGGGGCCAGACACACAGGGGACGGACACACAGGGGACGGACACACAGGGGACGGACACACAGGGGACGGACACACAGGGGATGGACACACAGGGGACGGACACACAGGGGACGGACACACAGGGGACGGACAGACAGGGGTGGACACACAGGGGACGGACACATATGGGACGGACACACAGGGGATGCACACACAGGGGACGGACACACAGGGGACGGTCACAGAGGGGACGGATACACAGGGGACGGACACACAGGGGACGGACACACAGAGGACGGACACACAGAGGACGGACACACAGGGGACGGACACACGGCGGACGGACACACAGGGGACGGACACACAGGGGACGGACACACAGAGGACGGACAGACAGGGGACGGACACACAGGGGGCGGACAGACAGGGGATGGACACACAGAGGACGGACACACAGAGGACGGACACACAGAGGACGGACACACAGGGGACGGACACACAGAGGACGGACACACAGGGGACGGACACACAGGGGGCGGACAGACAGGGGATGGACACACAGAGGACGGACACACAGAGGACGGACACACAGGGGACGGACACACAGAGGACGGACAGACAGGGGATGGACACACAGAGGACGGACACACAGGGGACGGTCACAGAGGGGACGGACACACAGGGGACGGCACACAGAGGTCGGACACACAGGGACGGACACTCAGAGGACGGACACACTGGGGACAGACACACAGAGGTCGGACACACAGGGACGGACACACGGCGGACGGACAGACAGGGGATGGACACACAGGGGACGGACAAACAGGGGACGGACAAACAGGGGATGGACACACAGGGGACGGACACACAGGGGACGGACACACAGAGGACGGACACACGGCGGACGGACAGACAGGGGACGGACACACAGGGGACGGACAGACAGGGACGTACACACGGCGGACGGACACACAGAGGACGGACACACAGGGGACGGACACACAGGGGACGGACACACAGGGGACGGACACACAGGGGACGGACACACAGAGGACGGACACACAGGGGACGGACACACAGAGGACGGACACACAGGGGACGGACACACAGGGGACGGACACACAGGGGATGGACACACAGGGACGTACACACAGGGGACGGACACACAGGGGACGGACACACAGGGGACGGACACACAGGGGACGGACACACAGGGGACGGACACACAGGGGACGGACACACAGAGAATGGACGGACACACAGGGGACGGACACACAGGGGATGGACAGACAGGGGACGGACACACAGGGGACGGACACACAGAGGACGGACACACAGGGGACGGACACACAGGGGACGGACACACAGGGGACGGACACACAGGGGACGGACACACAGGGGACGGACACACAGAGGACGGACACACAGGGGACGGACACATATGGGACGGACACACAGGGGATGCACACACAGGGGACGGACACACAGGGGACGGACACAAGGCGACGGACACACAGGGGATGCACACACAGGGGATGCACACACAGGGGATGGACACACAGGGGACGGACAGACAGGGGATGGACACACAGAGGACGGACAGACAGGGGATGCACACACAGGGGACGGACACATATGGGACGGACACACAGGGGATGGACACACAGGGGACGGTCACAGAGGGGACGGATACACAGGGGACGGACACACAGGGGACGGACACACAGAGGACGGACAGACAGGGGTGGACACACAGAGGACGGACAGACAGGGGATGGACACACAGAGGACGGACACACAGGGGACAGACACACAGGGGACGGACACACAGCGGACGGTTACACAGGGGACAGACACACAGGGGATGGACACACAGGGGACGGTCACAGAGGGGACGGACACACAGGGGACGGACACATAGGGGACGGACACACAGGGGACAGACACACAGGGGACGGACATACGACGGACAGACACACAGAGGACGGACACACAGAGGACGGACACACGGCGGACGGACAGACAGGGGAAGGACACACAGGGGACGGACAGACAGGGGACGGACACACAGAGGACGGACACACGGCGGACGGACAGACAGGGGACGGACACACAGGGGACGGACCCACAGGGGACGGACAGACAGGGGACGGACACACAGGGGACAGACCCACAGGGGACGGACACACAGAGGACGGACACACAGAGGACGGACACACAGGGGACGGACAGACAGGGGATGGACACACGGGGGACGGACACACAGAGCACGGACACCCAAGGGACGGACACACAGAGGACGGACACACAGAGGACGGACACCCAGGGGACGGACACACAGGGGGCGGACACACAGAGGACGGACACAGAGGGGACGGACACCCAGGGGACGGACACACAGGGGACGGACACACAGGGGACGGACACACAGGGGACTGACACACAGGGGACGGACACACAGAAGACGGACACACAGAGGACGGACACACGTCAGATGGACCGACAGGGGATGGACACACAGGGGACGGACACACAGGGGACGGACACACAGGGGACGGACACACAGAGGACGGACAGACAGGGGATGGACACACAGGGGACGGACACACATGGGACGGACACACAGGGAACAGACACACAGGGGACGGACACACAGAGGACGGACACACAGAGGACGGACACACGGCGGACGGAGAGACAGGGGATGGACACACAGGGGACGGACACACATGGGACGGACACACAGGGAACAGACACACAGGGGACGGACACACAGGGGACGGACACACAGAGGACGGACACACAGGGGACGGACACACAGAGGACGGACACACGGCGGACGGACAGACAGGGGATGGACACACAGGGGACGGACACACAGGGGACGGACACACACAGAGGACGTACACACAGAGGACGGACACACAGGGGACGGACACACAGGGGACAGACACACAGGGGGCGGACACACAGGGGACGGACACACAGGGGGCGGACACACAGGGGACGGGACACAGAGGACGGACACACTGGGGACAGACACACAGGGGACGGACACACAGAGGACGGACACACAGAGGATGGACACACAGAGGACGGACACACGGCGGACGGACAGACAAAGGATGGACACACAGAGGACGGACACACAGAGGACGGACACACAGAGGACGGACACACAGAGGACGGACACACAGAGGACGGACACACGGCGGACGGACAGACAGGGGACGGACACACAGAGGACGGACACACAGAGGACGGACACACAGAGGACGGACACACGGCGGACGGACAGACAGGGGACGGACACACAGAGGACGGACACACAGAGGACGGACACACGGCGGACGGACAGACAGGGGACGGACAGACAGGGGATGGACAGACAGGGGACGGACAGACAGAGGGCGGACACACAGAGGACGGACAGACAGGGGACGGACACACAGGGGACGGACAGACAGGGGACGGACAGACAGGGGATGGACCCACAGGGACGGACACACAGGGGACGGACACACAGAGGGCGGACACACAGAGGACGGACACAAAGGGGATGGACACACAGGGGACGGACAGACAGGGGACGGACACACAGGGGACGGACGCACAGAGGACTGACACACGGCGGACGGACAGACAGGGGACGGACACACAGGTCCGGACACACGGGACGGACACACAGGGGACGGAGACACAGGGAACAGACACACAGGGGACCGACACACAGAGGATGGACACACAGAGGACGGAAAGACAGGGGATGGACACACAGGGGACGGACACAGGGGACGGACACACGGCGGACGGACATACAGAGGACGGACACTGGGCAGAAGGACAGTCAGGGGACGGACACACAGGGGACGGACACACAGGGGACGGACACACAGAGGACGGACACACGGCGGACGGACAGACAGGGGACGGACACACAGGGGACGGACACACAGAGGACGGACACACAGGGGACGGACACACAGAGGACGGACACACGGCGGACGGACAGACAGGGGATGGACACACAGGGGACGGACAAACAGGGGACGGACAAACAGGGGATGGACACACAGGGGACGGACACACAGGGGACGGACACACAGAGGACGGACACACGGCGGACGGACAGACAGGGGACGGACACACAGGGGACGGACACACAGAGGACGGACACACGGCGGACGGATAGACAGGGGACGGACAGACAGGGGATGGACACACAGGGACGTACACACAGGGGACGGACACACAGAGGACGGACACACAGGGGACGGACACACAGAGGACGGACACACAGGGGATGGACACACAGAGGACGGACACACAGAGGACGGACACACAGGGGATGGACACACAGAGGACGGACAGACAGGGGATGCACACACAGGGGACGGACACATATGGGATGGACACACAGGGGATGCACACACAGGGGACGGACACACAGGGGACGGACACAAGGCGACGGACACACAGGGGACGGTCACAGAGGTCGGACACACAGGGACGGACACTCAGAGGACGGACACACTGGGGACAGACACACAGCGGACGGACAGACAGGGGACGGACAGACAGGGGATGGACAGACAGGGGACGGACAGACAGAGGGCGGACAAACAGGGGATGGACACACAGGGGACGGACACACAGGGGACGGACACACAGAGGACGGACACACGGCGGACGGACAGACAGGGGACGGACAGACAGGGGATGGACACACAGGGACGTACACACAGGGGACGGACACACAGGGGACGGACACACAGGGGACGGACACACAGAGGACGGACACACAGGGGACGGACACACAGAGGACGGACACACAGGGGACGGACACACAGGGGACGGACAGACAGGGGATGCACACACAGGGGACGGACACATATGGGACGGACACACAGGGGATGCACACACAGGGGACGGACACACAGGGGACGGACACAAGGCGACGGACACACAGGGGATGCACACACAGAGGACGGACACACAGGGGACGGTCACAGAGGGGACGGATACACAGGGGACGGACACATAGGGGATGGACACACAGGGGACAGACACACAGGGAACGGACACACAGAGGACGGACACACAGGGGTGGACACACAGAGGACGGACAGACAGGGGATGGACACACAGAGGACGGACACAAGGCGACGGACACACAGGGGACGGACACACAGAGGACGGACACACAGAGGACGGACAGACAGGGGACGGACACACAGCGGACGGACAGACAGGGGACGGACACACAGCGGACGGACAGACAGGGGACGGACACACAGAGGACGGACACACAGGGGACGGACACACAGAGGACGGACACAAGGCGACGGACACACAGGGCACGGACACATAGGGGACGGACACATAGGGGACGGACACACAGGGGACGGACATACGACGGACAGACACACAGAGGACGGACACACAGAGGACGGACACACAGCGGACGGACAGACAGGGGACGGACACACAGGGGACGGACAGACAGGGGACGGACACACAGGGGACGGACCCACAGGGGACGGACAGACAGGGGACGGACACACAGGGGACAGACCCACAGGGGACGGACACACAGAGGACGGACACACAGAGGACGGACACACAGGGGACGGACAGACAGGGGATGGACACACGGGGGACGGACACACAGAGGACGGACACACAGGGGACAGACCCACAGGGGACGGACACACAGAGGACGGACACACAGAGGACGGACACACAGAGGACGGACACCCAGGGGACGGACACACAGGGGACAGACCCACAGGGGACGGACACACAGAGGACGGACACACAGAGGACGGACACACAGAGGACGGACACCCAGGGGACGGACACACAGGGGGCGGACACACAGAGGACGGACACAGAGGGGACGGACACCCAGGGGACGGACACACAGGGGACGGACACACAGGGGACGGACACACAGGGGACGGACACACAGGGGACTGACACACAGGGGACGGACACACAGAAGACGGACACACAGAGGACGGACACACGTCAGATGGACCGACAGGGGATGGACACACAGGGGACGGACACACAGGGGACGGACACACAGGGGACGGACACACAGAGGACGGACAGACAGGGGATGGACACACAGGGGACGGACACACATGGGACGGACACACAGGGAACAGACACACAGGGGACGGACACACAGAGGACGGACACACAGAGGACGGACACACGGCGGACGGAGAGACAGGGGATGGACACACAGGGGACGGACACACAGGGGACGGACACACAGAGGACGGACACACAGGGGATGGACACACAGGGGACGGACACACAGGGGACGGACACACACAGAGGACGTACACACAGAGGACGGACACACAGGGGACGGACACACAGGGGACAGACACACAGGGGGCGGACACACAGGGGACGGACACACAGGGGGCGGACACACAGGGGGCGGGACACAGAGGACGGACACACTGGGGACAGACACACAGGGGACGGACACACAGAGGACGGACACACAGAGGATGGACACACAGAGGACGGACACACGGCGGACGGACAGACAAAGGACGGACACACAGAGGACGGACACACAGAGGACGGACACACAGAGGACGGACACACGGCGGACGGACAGACAGGGGACGGACACACAGAGGACGGACACACAGAGGACGGACACACAGAGGACGGACACACGGCGGACGGACAGACAGGGGACGGACACACAGAGGACGGACACACAGAGGACGGACACACGGCGGATGGACAGACAGGGGACGGACAGACAGAGGGCGGACACACAGAGGACGGACAGACAGGGGACGGACACACAGGGGACGGACAGACAGGGGACGGACAGACAGGGGATGGACCCACAGGGACGGACACACAGGGGACGGACACACAGAGGGCGGACACACAGAGGACGGACAGACAGGGGATGGACACACAGGGGACGGACAGACAGGGGATGGACAAACAGGTGATGGACACACAGGGGACGGACAGACAGGGGACAGACACACAGGGGACGGACGCACAGAGGACTGACACACGGCGGACGGACAGACAGGGGATGGACACACAGGGGACGGACACACGGGACGGACACACGGGGGACGGAGACACAGGGAACAGACACACAGGGGACCGACACACAGAGGATGGACACACAGAGGACGGAAAGACAGGGGATGGACACACAGGGGACGGACACAGGGGACGGACACACAGGGGACGGACACACGGCGGACGGACATACAGAGGACGGACACTGGGCAGAAGGACAGTCAGGGGACAGACACACAGGGGACGGACACACAGGGGACGGACACACAGAGGACGGACACACGGCGGACGGACAGACAGGGGACGGACACACAGGGGACGGACACACAGAGGACGGACACACAGGGGACGGACACACAGAGGACGGACACACGGAGGATGGACACACAGAGGACAGACACACGGCGGACGGACACACATGGGACGGACACATAGGGGACGGACACACAGGGGATGCACACACAGGGGATGGACACACGGAGGACGGACACACTGGGGACGGACACATAGGGGACGGACACACAGGGGATGGACACACAGAGGACGAACACAGTGGGGATAGACACACAGGGTACGGACACACAGAGGACGGACACACGGCGGACGGACAGACAGGGGATGGACACACAGGGGACGGACACACAGGGGACGGACACACAGGGGACAGACACACAGGGGACGGACACACAGGGGATGGACACACAGGGGACGGACACACAGGGGACGGACACACAGGGGACGGACGCACAGAGGACGGACGCACAGAGGATGGACGGACACACAGGGATGGACACACAGGAGAGGGACACACAGAGGACGGACGGACAGAGGACGGACACACAGAGGACGGACACACAGAGGACGGACACAATGGGGACAGACACAGAGAGAAGCAGACACACAGGTGATGGACACACAGGGGACGGACACACTGGGGACAGACACAGTGCACGGACGGACACACAGAGAACGGACAGACACACAGAGGACGGACACACTGGGGATGGACACACAGAGGACGGGTACACAGAGGACGGACACACAGGGGACGGACACATAGGGGATGGACACACAGGGGATGGACACACAGAGGACGGACACACGGAGCCCGGACACACGGAGGACGGACACATAGGGATGGACACACAGGAGAGGGACACACAGAGGACGGACGGACAGAGGATGGACATACAGAGGACGGACACACAGAGGACGGACAAACAGGGGATGGACACAGGGACCGGATGGACACATAGGTGATGGACACACTGGGGACAGACACAGAGAGAAACAGACACACAGGGGATGGACACACAGGGGACGGACACACTGGGGACAGACACAGTGCACGGACGGACACACAGGGAACGGACAGACACACAGAGGACGGACACACTGGGGATGGACACACAGAGGACGGGCACACAGAGGACGGACACACAGGGGACGGACACACAGGGGACGGACACATAGGGGACGGACACACAGGGGATGGACACACAGAGGACCGACACACGGAGGACGGACACACGGAGGACGGACACACAGAGGACGGACACACAGAGGATGGACACACAGAGGACGGACACACAGAGGATGGACACATTGGGGACAGACACACAGAGGACGGACACACAGAGGACGGACACACGGCGGACGGACAGACAGGGGATGGACACACAGGGGACGGACACACAGGGGATGGACACACAGGGGACGGAACACAGGGGACGGACACACAGGGGACGGACTCACAGAGGACGGACACACGGAGGACGGACACACGGCGGACGGACACACAGAGGACGGACACACGGCGGACGGACACACAGGGGACGGACACACAGGGGACGGACACACAGGGGACGAACACACAGAGGACGGACACACGGCGGACGGACAGACAGGCGACGGACACAGAGAGGACGGACACACAGGAGACAGACCCACAGGGGACGGACACACAGGGGACGGACACACAGAGGACGGACACACGGACGGACAGACAGGGGACGGACACACAGGGGACGGACACACAGGGGATGGACACACAGAGGACGGACACACAGGGGACGGACACACAGGGGACGGACACACAGGGGACGGACACACAGGGGACGGATACACAGGGGACGGACGGACACACAGAGGATGGACACATAGAGGACGGACACACAGGAGACGGACACACAGGGGACGGACAGACAGGGGCTGGACACACAGGGGACAGACACACAGGGGACGGACACACAGAGGATGGACGGACACACAGAGGATGGACACACAGAGGGCGGACACACGGGACGGACACACAGGGGACGGACAGACAGGGGCTGGACACACAGGGGACAGACACACAGGGGACGGACACACAGAGGATGGACGGACACACAGAGGATGGACACACAGAGGACGGACACAGGGGACGGACAGACAGGGGACGGAGACACAGAGGACGGACAGACAGGGGATGCACACACAGGGGACGGACACATATGGGACGGACACACAGGGGATGCACACACAGGGGACGGACACACAGGGGACGGACAGACAGAGGACGGACACATAGGGGACGGACACACAGGGGACGGACACACAGAGGATGGACGGACACACAGAGGATGGACACACAGAGGACGGACACATAGGGGACGGACACACAGGGGACGGACAGACAGGGGATGGACACACAGAGGACGGACAGACAGGGGATGCACACACAGGGGACGGACACATATGGGACGGACACACAGGGGACGGACACACAGGGGACGGACACAAGGCGACGGACACACAGGGGACGGACAGACAGGGGATGGACACACAGAGGACGGACAGACAGGGGATGCACACACAGGGGACGGACACATATGGGACGGACACACAGGGGACGGACACACAGGGGACGGACACAAGGCGACGGACACACAGGGGACGGACACACAGGGGACGGATACACAGGGGACGGACACATAGGGGATGGACACACAGGGGACGGATACACAGGGGACGGACACATAGGGGATGGACACACAGGGGACAGACACACAGGGAACGGACACACAGAGGACGGACAGACAGGGGACGGACACACAGAGGACGGACAGACAGGGGATGGACACACAGAGGACGGACAGACAGGGGATGGACACACAGAGGACAGACACACAGGGGACGGACACACAGAGGACGGACACACAGGGGACGGTCACAGAGGGGATGGACACACAGAGGACGGACACACAGAGGACGGACACACAGGGGACGGACACACAGAGGACGGACACACAGGGGACGGACAGACAGGGGATGGACACACAGAGGACGGACACACAGGAGACGGACACACAGGGGACGGACACACAGGGGACGGACAGACAGGGGATGGACACACAGAGGACGGACACACAGAGGACGGACACACAGGGGACGGACACACAGAGGACGGACACACAGAGGACGGACACACAGGGGACGGACACACAGAGGACGGACAGACAGGGGATGGACACACAGAGGACGGACACACAGGGGGCAGACACACAGGGGACGGACACACAGAGGACGGACACACAGGGGACGGTCACAGAGGGGACGGACACACAGGGGACGGACACATAGGGGACGGACACACAGGGGACAGACACACAGGGGACGGACATACGACGGACAGACACACAGAGGACGGACACACAGGGGACGGACATACGACGGACAGACACACAGAGGACGGACACACAGAGGACGGACACACGGCGGACGGACAGACAGGGGACGGACACACAGAGGACGGACACACGGCGGACGGACACACAGGGGACGGACACACAGGGGACGGACCCACAGGGGACGGACAGACAGGGGACGGACACACAGGGGACAGACCCACAGGGGACGGACACACAGAGGACGGACACACAGAGGACGGACACACAGGGGACGGACAGACAGGGGATGGACACACGGGGGACGGACACACAGAGCACGGACACCCAAGGGACGGACACACAGAGGACGGACACACAGAGGACGGACACCCAGGGGACGGACACACAGGGGGCGGACACACAGAGGACGGACACAGAGGGGACGGACACCCAGGGGACGGACACACAGGGGACGGACACACAGGGGACGGACACACAGGGGACTGACACACAGGGGACGGACACACAGAAGACGGACACACAGAGGACGGACACACGTCAGATGGACCGACAGGGGATGGACACACAGGGGACGGACACACAGGGGACGGACACACAGGGGACGGACACACAGAGGACGGACAGACAGGGGATGGACACACAGGGGACGGACACACATGGGACGGACACACAGGGAACAGACACACAGGGGACGGACACACAGAGGACGGACACACAGAGGACGGACACACGGCGGACGGAGAGACAGGGGATGGACACACAGGGGACGGACACACAGGGGACGGACACACAGAGGACGGACACACAGGGGACGGACACACAGAGGACGGACACACGGCGGACGGACAGACAGGGGATGGACACACAGGGGACGGACACACAGGGGACGGACACACACAGAGGACGTACACACAGAGGACGGACACACAGGGGACGGACACACAGGGGACAGACACACAGGGGGCGGACACACAGGGGACGGACACACAGGGGGCGGACACACAGGGGACGGGACACAGAGGACGGACACACTGGGGACAGACACACAGGGGACGGACACACAGAGGACGGACACACAGAGGATGGACACACAGAGGACGGACACACAGAGGACGGACAACAGAGGACGGACACACAGAGGACGGACACACGGCGGACGGACAGACAGGGGACGGACACACAGAGGACGGACACACAGAGGACGGACACACAGAGGACGGACACACGGCGGACGGACAGACAGGGGACGGACACACAGAGGACGGACACACAGAGGACGGACACACGGCGGACGGACAGACAGGGGACGGACAGACAGGGGATGGACAGACAGGGGACGGACAGACAGAGGGCGGACACACAGAGGACGGACAGACAGGGGACGGACACACAGGGGACGGACAGACAGGGGACGGACAGACAGGGGATGGACCCACAGGGACGGACACACAGGGGACGGACACACAGAGGGCGGACACACAGAGGACGGACAGACAGGGGATGGACACACAGGGGACGGACAGACAGGGGATGGACAAACAGGTGATGGACACACAGGGGACGGACAGACAGGGGACGGACACACAGGGGACGGACGCACAGAGGACTGACACACGGCGGACGGACAGACAGGGGATGGACACACAGGGGACGGACACACGGGACGGACACACAGGGGACGGAGACACAGGGAACAGACACACAGGGGACCGACACACAGAGGATGGACACACAGAGGACGGAAAGACAGGGGATGGACACACAGGGGACGGACACAGGGGACGGACACACAGGGGACGGACACACGGCGGACGGACATACAGAGGACGGACACTGGGCAGAAGGACAGTCAGGGGACAGACACACAGGGGACGGACACACAGGGGACGGACACACAGAGGACGGACACACGGCGGACGGACAGACAGGGGACGGACACACAGGGGACGGACACACAGAGGACGGACACACAGGGGACGGACACACAGAGGACGGACACACGGAGGATGGACACACAGAGGACAGACACACGGCGGACGGACACACATGGGACGGACACATAGGGGACGGACACACAGGGGATGGACACACGGAGGACGGACACACTGGGGACGGACACATAGGGGACGGACACACAGGGGATGGACACACAGAGGACGAACACAGTGGGGATAGACACACAGGGTACGGACACACAGAGGACGGACACACGGCGGACGGACAGACAGGGGATGGACACACAGGGGACGGACACACATGGGACGGACACACAGGGGACGGACACACAGGGGACAGACACACAGGGGACGGACACACAGGGGATGGACACACAGGGGACGGACACACAGGGGACGGACACACAGGGGACGGACGCACAGAGGACGGACGCACAGAGGATGGACGGACACACAGGGATGGACACACAGGAGAGGGACACACAGAGGACGGACGGACAGAGGACGGACACACAGAGGACGGACACACAGAGGACGGACACAATGGGGACAGACACAGAGAGAAGCAGACACACAGGTGATGGACACACAGGGGACGGACACACTGGGGACAGACACAGTGCACGGACGGACACACAGAGAACGGACAGAGACACAGAGGACGGACACACTGGGGATGGACACACAGAGGACGGGTACACAGAGGACGGACACACAGGGGACGGACACATAGGGGATGGACACACAGGGGATGGACACACAGAGGACGGACACACGGAGGGCGGACACACAGAGGACGGACAGACAGGGGATGGACACACAGGGGACGGACAGACAGGGGATGGACAAACAGGTGATGGACACACAGGGGACGGACAGACAGGGGACGGACACACAGGGGACGGACGCACAGAGGACTGACACACGGCGGACGGACAGACAGGGGATGGACACACAGGGGACGGACACACGGGACGGACACACAGGGGACGGAGACACAGGGAACAGACACACAGGGGACCGACACACAGAGGATGGACACACAGAGGACGGAAAGACAGGGGATGGACACACAGGGGACGGACACAGGGGACGGACACACAGGGGACGGACACACGGCGGACGGACATACAGAGGACGGACACTGGGCAGAAGGACAGTCAGGGGACAGACACACAGGGGACGGACACACAGGGGACGGACACACAGAGGACGGACACACGGCGGACGGACAGACAGGGGACGGACACACAGGGGACGGACACACAGAGGACGGACACACAGGGGACGGACACACAGAGGACGGACACACGGAGGATGGACACACAGAGGACAGACACACGGCGGACGGACACACATGGGACGGACACATAGGGGACGGACACACAGGGGATGGACACACGGAGGACGGACACACTGGGGACGGACACATAGGGGACGGACACACAGGGGATGGACACACAGAGGACGAACACAGTGGGGATAGACACACAGGGTACGGACACACAGAGGACGGACACACGGCGGACGGACAGACAGGGGATGGACACACAGGGGACGGACACACATGGGACGGACACACAGGGGACGGACACACAGGGGACAGACACACAGGGGACGGACACACAGGGGATGGACACACAGGGGACGGACACACAGGGGACGGACACACAGGGGACGGACGCACAGAGGACGGACGCACAGAGGATGGACGGACACACAGGGATGGACACACAGGAGAGGGACACACAGAGGACGGACGGACAGAGGACGGACACACAGAGGACGGACACACAGAGGACGGACACAATGGGGACAGACACAGAGAGAAGCAGACACACAGGTGATGGACACACAGGGGACGGACACACTGGGGACAGACACAGTGCACGGACGGACACACAGAGAACGGACAGACACACAGAGGACGGACACACTGGGGATGGACACACAGAGGACGGGTACACAGAGGACGGACACACAGGGGACGGACACATAGGGGATGGACACACAGGGGATGGACACACAGAGGACGGACACACGGAGCCCGGACACACGGAGGACGGACACATAGGGGACGGACACACAGAGGACGGACACACTGAGGACGGACATACTGAGGACGGACACACAGAGGACGGACACATAGGGGATGGACACACAGGGGATGGACACACAGAGGACGGACACACGGAGCCCGGACACACGGAGGACGGACACATTGGGGACAGACACACAGGGGATAGACACACAGAGGACGGACACACAGAGGACGGACACACGGCGGACCGACAGACAGGGGATGGACACACAGGGGACGGACACACAGGGGACGGACACACAGGGGACGGAGACACAGGGAACAGACACACGGGACGGACACACAGAGGATGGACACACAGAGGACGGAAAGACAGGGGATGGACACACAGGGGACGGACACAGGGGACGGACACACAGGGGACGGACACACGGCGGACGGACATACAGAGGACGGACACACGGCGGACGGACACACAGGGGACGGACACACGGCGGACGGACACACGGCGGACGGACAGACAGGGGACGGACACACAGGGGACGGACACACAGGGGACGGACACACAGAGGACGGACACACGGCGGACGGACAGACAGGGGACGGACACACAGGGGACAGACCCACAGGGGACGGACACACAGAGGACGGACACACAGGGGACGGACACACAGAGGACGGACACATGGAGGATGGACACACAGAGGACAGACACACGGCGGACGGACACACAGGGGACGGACACATAGGGGACGGACACACAGGGGATGGACACACGGAGGACGGACACACTGGGGACGGACACATAGGGGACGGACACATAGGGGATGGACACACGGAGGACGAACACAGTGGGGATAGACACACAGGGTACGGACACACAGAGGACGGACACACAGCGGACGGACAGACAGGGGATGGACACACAGGGGACGGACACACAGGGGACGGACACACAGGGGACGGACACACAGGGGACGGACACACAGGGGACGGACACACAGGGGACGGTCACACAGAGGACGGACACACAGGGGGCGGACACACAGAGGACGGACACACAGGGGACGGTCACACGGCGGACGGACAGACAGGGGACGGACACACAGGGGACAGACCCATAGGGGACGGACACACAGGGGACGGACACATAGGGGACGGACACACAGGGGACGGACACACAGGGGACGGACACACAGGGGACAGACACATAGGGGACGGACACATAGGGGACGGACACACAGAGGATGGACGGACACACAGAGGATGGACACACAGAGGACGGACACACAGGGGACGGACACACAGAGGATGGACGGACACACAGAGACCGGACACACAGGGGACGGACAGACAGGGGATGGACACACAGGGGACAGACACACAGAGGACGGACACACAGAGGATGGACACACAGGAGATGGACCCACAGGGGGCGGACACACAGAGGATGGGCGGACACACAGGGGACGGACACACAGAGGATGGACACACAGGGATGGACACACAGGAGATGGACCCACAGGGGAAGGACACACGGAGGACGGACACACGGAGGACGGACACACGGAGGACGGACACACAGGGGACAGACACACAGAGGACGGACACACAGGTGATGGACACACAGAGGATGGACACACAGAGGACGGACACACAGAGGATGGACACACGGGAGATGGACCCACAGGGGACGGACACACAGAGGACGGACACACAGAGGACGGACCCACAGAGGATGGACACACAGGAGATGGACCCACAGGGGACGGACACACAGACGATGGACGGACACACAGGGGACGGACACACAGAGGACGGACACACTGGGGACAGACACACAGCGGACGGGCACACACGGGACGGACACACAGGAGATGGACACACAGGGGACGGACACACGGGACGGACGCACAGAGGACGGACGCACAGAGGACGGACGGACACACAGGGATGGACACACAGGAGAGGGACACACAGAGGACGGACGGACAGAGGATGGACATACAGAGGACGGACACACAGAGGACGGACAAACAGGGGATGGACACAGGGACCGGATGGACACATAGGTGATGGACACACTGGGGACAGACACAGAGAGAAACAGACACACAGGGGATGGACACACAGGGGACGGACACACTGGGGACAGACACAGTGCACGGACGGACACACAGGGAACGGACAGACACACAGAGGACGGACACACTGGGGATGGACACACAGAGGACGGGCACACAGAGGACGGACACACAGGGGACGGACACACAGGGGACGGACACATAGGGGACGGACACACAGGGGATGGACACACAGAGGACCGACACACGGAGGACGGACACACGGAGGACGGACACACAGAGGACGGACACACAGAGGACGGACACACTGAGGACGGACACACAGAGGACGGACACACAGAGGATGGACACATTGGGGACAGACACACAGAGGACGGACACACAGAGGACGGACACACGGCGGACGGACAGACAGGGGATGGACACACAGGGGACGGACACACAGGGGACGGACACACAGGGGACGGAACACAGGGGACGGACACACAGGGGACGGACTCACAGAGGACGGACACACGGAGGACGGACACACGGCGGACGGACACACAGAGGACGGACACACGGCGGACGGACACACAGGGGACGGACACACAGGGGACGGACACACAGGGGACGAACACACAGAGGACGGACACACGGCGGACGGACAGACAGGCGACGGACACACAGAGGACGGACACACAGGAGACAGACCCACAGGGGACGGACACACAGGGGACGGACACACAGAGGACGGACACACGGACGGACAGACAGGGGACGGACACACAGGGGACGGACACACAGGGGATGGACACACAGAGGACGGACACACAGGGGACGGACACACAGGGGACGGACACACAGGGGACGGACACACAGGGGACGGATACACAGGGGACGGACGGACATACAGAGGATGGACACATAGAGGACGGACACACAGGAGACGGACACACAGGGGACGGACAGACAGGGGCTGGACACACAGGGGACAGACACACAGGGGACGGACACACAGAGGATGGACGAACACACAGAGGATGGACACACAGAGGGCGGACACACGGGACGGACACACAGGGGACGGACAGACAGGGGCTGGACACACAGGGGACAGACACACAGGGGACGGACACACAGAGGATGGATGGACACACAGAGGATGGACACACAGAGGACGGACACAGGGGACGGACAGACAGGGGCTGGACACACAGGGGACGGACATACGGGGGACGGACACACAGAGGACGGACACCAAGGGGACGGACACACAGAGGATGGACGGACACACTGGGGATGGACACACAGGGGGCGGACACCCAGGGGGCGGACACCCAGGGGTCGGACACACAGGGGTCGGACACACAGAGGACGGACACACAGGGGACGGCACACAGAGGACGGACACACAGAGGACGGACACACAGAGGATGGACACACATGAGATGGACCCACAGGGGACGGACACACAGAGGATGGACGGACACACGGGACGGACACACAGAGGACGGACACACAGGGGACGGACACACAGGGGAGGGACACACAGAGGATGGACACACAGAGGACGGACACACAGAGGATGGACACACAGGAGATGGACCCACAGGGGACGGACACACGGAGGACGGACACACAGGAGATGGACCCACAGGGGACGGACACACGGAGGACGGGCACACGGAGGACGGACACACAGGGGACGGACACACAGAGGACGGACACACAGGGGACGGACACACAGAGGACGGACACACAGGGGACGGACACACAGGGGACGGACACACAGGGGACGGACACACAGAGGATGGACACACAGGGGACGGACACACAGAGGATGGACACACAGAGGACGGACACACAGAGGATGGACACACGGGAGATGGACACACAGAGGACGGACACACATAGGACGGACACACAGAGGATGGACACACAGGAGATGGACCCACAGGGGACGGACACACGGAGGACGGACACACAGACGATGGACGGACACACAGGGGATGGACACACAGAGGACAGACACACAGAGGACGGACACACAGACGATGGACGGACACACAGGGGACGGACACACGGAGGACGGACACACAGAGGACGGACACACAGACGATGGACGGACACACAGGGGATGGACACACAGAGGACAGACACACAGAGGACGGACACACTGGGGACAGACACACAGCGGACGGGCACACACGGGACGGACACACAGGAGATGGACACACAGGGGGCGGACACACAGGGGACGGACGCACAGAGGTCGGACGCACAGAGGACGGACGGACACACAGGGATGGACACACAGGAGAGGGACACACAGAGGATGGACGGACAGAGGACGGACACACAGAGGACGGACACACAGAGGACAGACACACAGGGGATGGACACACAGGGGATGGACACATAGGTGATGGACACACTGGGGACAGACACAGAGAGCGGACAGACACACAGGGGATGGACACACAGGGGACAGACACAGAGCACGGACGGACACACACAGAACGGACAGACACACAGAGGACGGACATACTGGGGATGGACACACAGAGGACGGGCACACAGAGGACGGACGGACACACAGTGGACGGACACACAGGGGACGGACACACAGAGGACGGACACACTGAGGACCGACACACAGAGGACGGACACACAGAGGATGGACACATTGGGGACAGACACACAGAGGAAGGGCACACAGGGGACGGACACACAGGGGACGGACACACTGAGGACCGACACACAGAGGACGGACACACAGAGGATGGACACATTGGGGACAGACACACAGAGGAAGGGCACACAGGGGACGGACACACAGGGGACGGACACACAGAGTGCACAGGGGACGGACACACAGAGGACGGACACACAGGGGATGGACACACAGGGGACGGACACACGGAGGATGGACGGACACACGGGACGGACACACAGAGATCGGTCACACAGGGAACGGACAGACAGGGGATGGACACACAGTGGACGGACACACGGAGGACGGACACACAGAGGACGGACACACAGAGGACGGACACACAGAGGACGGACACATTGGGGACAGACACACAGAGGACGGGCACACAGGGGACGGACACACAGGGGACGGACACACAGAGGACGGACACACAGGGGATGGACACACAGGGGACGGACACACGGAAGATGGACGGACACACGGGACCGACATACAGAGATCGGTCACACAGGGAACGGACAGACAGGGGGTGGACACACAGGTCGGACACACAGAGGATGGACACACAGAGGACGGACACACTGGGGACAGACACACAGCGGACGGGCACACAGGGGACGGACACACAGGAGATGGACACACAGGGGACGGACACACAGAGGACGGACACACAGGGGACGGACACACAGAGGACGGTCGGACACACAGGGAATGGACACACAGGAGAGGGACACACAGAGAACGGACGGACAGAGGACGGACACACAGAGGACGGACACACAGGGGATGGACACAGGGACCTGATGGACACATAGGTGATGGACACACTGGGGACAGACACAGAGAGCGGACAGACACACAGAGGATGGACACACAGGGGACTGACACACTGGGGACAGACACAGAGCACGGACGGACACACAGAGAACGGACAGACACACAGAGAATGGAAACACTGGGGATGGAAACACAGAGGACGGACACACAGGGGATGGACACACAGGGGACGGACACACGGAAGATGGACGGACACACGGGACCGACATACAGAGATCGGTCACACAGGGAACGGACAGACAGGGGGTGGACACACAAGTCGGACACACAGAGGATGGACACACAGAGGACGGACACACTGGGGACAGACACACAGCGGACGGGCACACAGCGGACGGGCACACAGGGGACGGACACACAGGAGATGGACACACAGGGGACGGACACACAGGGGACGGACACACAGGGGACGGACACACAGAGGACGGTCGGACACACAGGGAATGGACACACAGGAGAGGGACACACAGAGGACGGACGGACAGAGGACGGACACACAGAGGACGGACACACAGGGGATGGACACACAGGGGATGGACACAGGGACCTGATGGACACATAGGTGATGGACACACTGGGGACAGACACAGAGAGCGGACAGACACACAGAGGATGGACACACAGGGGACTGACACACTGGGGACAGACACAGAGCACGGACGGACACACAGAGAACGGACAGACACACAGAGAATGGACACACTGGGGATGGAAACAAAGAGGACGGGCACACAGAGGACGGACGGACACACAGGGGACGGACACACAGGGGACGGACACATAGGGGACGGACACACAGGGGATGGACACACAGAGGACGGACACACGGAGGACGGACGGACACTCAGGGGACAGACACACAGAGGATGGACGGACACTCAGGGGACAGACACACAGAGGACAGACACACAGAGGACGGACGGACACTCAGGGGACAGACACACAGAGGACAGACACACAGAGGACAGACGGACACTCAGGCGACAGACACAGAGAGGACAGACACACAGAGGACGGACACACACAGGACGGATGGACACCCAGGGGACAGACAGAAGGGGACGGACACACAGAGGACGGACACACAGAGGACGGACACACACAGGACGGACGGACACCCAGGGGACAGACACAAGGGGACGGACACACACAGGACGGACGGACACTCGGGACAGACACACAGAGGACAGACACACAGAGGATGGACGGACACACAGGGGCAGACACACAGGGGACGGACGGACACTCGGGAGGAACACTCAGGGGACAGACACACAGAGGACGGACGGACACACAGGGGACGGATGAACAGAGGACGGACACACCGACGACGGACACACAGGGGACGGACACACAGGGGACGGACACACAGAGGATGGACGGACACACAGAGGATGGACACATAGAGGACGGACACACAGGAGACGGACACACAGGGGACGGACATACAGGGGACGGACACACGGCGGACGGACAGACAGGGGACGGACACACAGGGGACAGACCAACAGGGGACGGACAGACAGGGGACGGACACACAGGGGACAGACCCACAGGGGACGGACACACAGGGGACAGACCCACAGGGGACGGACACACAGAGGACGGACACACAGGGGACGGACACACAGGGGACGGACACACAGAGGACGGACACACGGCGGACGGACACACAGGGGACGGACACACAGGGGTCGGACACACAGGGGACGGACACACAGGGACGGACACACAGGGGACGGACACACAGAGGACGGACACACAGAGGACGGACACACAGAGGACGGACACACAGGGGACGGACACACAGGGGACGGACACACAGGGGACGGACACACAGGGGATGGACACACAGGGACGGACACACAGGGGACGGACACACAGAGGACGGACACACAGGGGACAGTCACACAGGGGACAGACACACAGGGGACGGACACACAGAGGACGGACAGACAGAGGACGGACACACAGGGGACGGACAGACAGGGGACGGACACACAGGGGACGGACACACGGGGGACGGACACACAGAGCACGGACACCCAAGGGACGGACACACAGAGGATGGACGGACACACTGGGGACGGACACACAGGGGACGGACACACAGGGGACAGACCCACAGGGGACGGACACACAGAGGACGGACACACAGGGGACGGACACACAGGGGACGGACTCACAGAGGACGGACACACGGCGGACGGACACACGGCGGACGGACAGACAGGGGACGGACACACAGGGGACAGACCCACAGGGGACGGACAGACAGGGGACGGACACACAGGGGACAGACCCACAGGGGACGGACACACAGGGGACAGACCCACAGGGGACGGACACACAGAGGACGGACACACGGAGGACGGACACACAGGGGACGGACACACAGGGGACGGACACACAGAGGACGGACACACGGCGGACGGACACACAGGGGACGGACACACAGGGGACGGACACACAGGGGACGGACACACAGGGGACGGACTCACAGAGGACGGACACACGGCGGACGGACACACGGCGGACGGACAGACAGGGGACGGACACACGGCGGACGGACAGACGGGACGGACACACAGGGGACAGACCCACAGGGGACGGACAGACAGGGGACGGACACCCAGGGGACAGACCCACAGGGGACGGACACACAGGGGACAGACCCACAGGGGACGGACACACAGAGGACGGACACACAGGGGACGGACACACAGGGGACGGACACACAGAGGACGGACACACAGGGGACGGACACACAGGGGACGGACACACAGGAGACGGACACACAGGGGACGGACAGACAGGGGGCGGACACACAGGGGACGGACACACAGAGGACGGACACACAGAGGACGGACACACAGGGGACAGACACACAGGAGACGGACACACAGGGGACGGACAGACAGGGGACGGACACACAGAGGACGGACACACAGAGGACAGACACACAGGGGACAGACACACAGAGGACGGACACACAGGGGACGGACACACAGAGGACGGACACACAGAGGACAGACACACAGGGGCCAGACACACAGGGGACGGACACACAGAGGACGGACACACAGAGGACAGACACACAGGGGACAGACACACAGGGGACGGACACACAGGGGACGGACACACAGAGGACGGACACACAGAGGACGGACACACAGGGGACGGACAGACAGGGGATGGACACACGGGGGACGGACACACAGAGCACGGACACCCAAGGGACGGACACACAGAGGATGGACGGACACACTGGGGACGGACACACAGAGGACGGGCACACACGGGACTGACACACAGGAGATGGACACACAGGGGACGGACGCACAGAGGACGGACGCACAGAGGACGGACGCACAGGGATGGACACACAGGAGAGGGACACACAGAGGACGGACGTACAGAGGACGGACACACTGGGGACAGACACAGTGCACGGACGGACACACAGAGAACGGACGGACACACAGAGAACGGACAGACACACAGAGGACGGACACACTGGGGATGGACACACAGAGGACGGGCACACAGAGGACGGACACACAGGGGACGGACACATAGGGGACGGACACACAGGGGACGGACACATAGGGGACGGACACACAGAGGACGGACACACTGAGGACGGACACACTGAGGACGGACACACAGAGGATGGACACATTGGGGACAGACAGACTGAGGACGGACACACAGAGGACGGACACATAGGGGACGGACACACAGAGGACGGACACACTGAGGATGGACACACTGAGGACGGACACAGAGGATGGACACATTGGGGACAGACACACAGGGGATAGACACACAGAGGACGGAGACACAGAGGACGGACACACGGCGGACGGACAGACAGGGGATGGACACACAGGGGACGGACACACAGGGGACGGACACACAGGGGACGGAGACACAGGGGACAGACACACAGGGGACGGACACACAGAGGATGGACATACAGAGGACGGACACACGGCGGAAGGACAGTCAGGGGACGGACACACAGGGGACGGACACACAGGGGACGGACACACAGAGGACGGACACACGGCGGCCGTCAGACAGGGGACGGACACACAGGGGACAGACACACAGGGGACGGACACACAGAGGACGGACACACAGGGGACGGACACACAGGGGACGGACACACAGAGGACAGACACACGGCGTACGGACACACAGGGGACGGACACATAGGGGACGGACACACAGGGGATGGACACACGGAGGACGGACACACTGGGGACGGACACACAGGGGACGGACACACAGGGGACGAACACAGTGGGGATAGACACACAGGTTACGGACACACAGAGGACGGACACACGGCGGACGGACAGACAGGGGATGGACACACAGGGGACGGACACACAGGAGACGGACACACAGGGGACGGACAAACAGGAGACGGACACACAGGGGACAGACACACAGGGGATGGACACACAGAGGATGGACACACAGAGGATGGACAGACAGGGGATGGACACACAGGGGACGGTCACACGGCGGACGGACACACGGAGGACGGACACACAGGGGACGGTCACACGGCGGACGGACAGACAGGGGACGGACACACAGGGGACAGACCCACAGGGGACGGACACACAGAGGACAGACACACAGGGGACGGACACATAGGGGACGGACACACAGGGGACGGACACACAGAGGACGGACACACAGGGGACGGACACATAGGGGACGGTCACACAGGGGACGGACACACAGGGGACGGGACATACAGGGGACGGACACACAGGGGACGGACACATAGGGGACGGACACACAGGGGACGGACACACAGAGGATGGATGGACACACAGAGGACGGACACACAGGGGACGGACAGACAGAGGACGGACACATAGGGGACGGACACACAGGGGACGGACACACAGAGGATGGACGGACACACAGAGGATGGACACACAGAGGACGGACACATAGGGGACGGACACACAGGGGACGGACACACAGAGGATGGACGGACACACAGAGGACGGACACACAGGGGACGGACAGACAGGTGATGGACACACAGGAAACAGACACACAGGGGACAGACACACAGAGGACGGACACACAGAGGATGGACACACAGGAGATGGACCCACAGGGGGCGGACACACAGAGGATGGGCGGACACACAGGGGACGGAGACACAGAGGATGGACACACAGGGATGGACACACAGAGGATGGACACACAGGAGATGGACCCACAGGGGACGGACACACGGAGGACGGCACACGGAGGACGGACACACGGAGGACGGACACACAGGGGACGGACACACAGAGGACGGACACACAGGGGATGGACACACAGAGGATGGACACACAGAGGACGGACACACAGAGGATGGGCGGACACACAGGGGACGGACACACAGAGGACGGACACACAGGGGATGGACACACAGAGGACGGACACACAGAGGATGGACACACGGGAGATGGACACACAGAGGACGGACACACAGAGGACGGACACACAGAGGATGGACACACAGGAGATGGACCCACAGGGGACGGACACACGGAGGACGGACACACAGACGATGGACGGACACACAGGGGACGGACACACAGAGGACGGACACACTGGGGACAGACACACAGCGGACGGGCACACACGGGACGGACACACAGGAGATGGACACACAGGGGACGGACACACAGGGGACGGACGCACAGAGGACGGACGCACAGAGGACGGACGCACAGAGGACGGACGGACACACAGGGATGGACACACAGGAGAGGGACACACAGAGGACGGACGGACAGAGGACGGACACACAGGGGACGGACACACAGGGGACGGACACACAGAGGACGGACACACGGCGGACGGACACACAGGGGACGGACACACAGGGGACGGACACACGGGGGACGGACACACGGGGGACGGACACATATGGGACGGGCACACAGGGAACAGACACACAGGGGACGGACACACAGAGGACGGACACACAGAGGACGGACACACGGGGGACGGACACATATGGGACGGGCACACAGGGAACAGACACACAGGGGATGGACACACAGGGGATGGACACACAGGGGACGGACACACAGGGGACGGACTCACAGAGGACGGACACACGGCGGACGGACACACGGCGGACGGACAGACAGGGGACGGACACACGGCGGACGGACAGACGGGACGGACACACAGGGGACAGACCCACAGGGGACGGACAGACAGGGGACGGACACCCAGGGGACGGACCCACAGGGGACGGACACACAGGGGACAGACCCACAGGGGACGGACACACAGAGGACGGACACACAGGGGACGGACACACAGGGGACGGACACACAGAGGACGGACACACAGGGGACGGACACACAGGGGACGGACACACAGGAGACGGACACACAGGGGACGGACAGACAGGGGGCGGACACACAGGGGACGGACACACAGAGGACGGACACACAGGGGACAGACACACAGGAGACGGACACACAGGGGACGGACAGACAGGGGACGGACACACAGAGGACGGACACACAGAGGACAGACACACAGGGGACAGACACACAGAGGACGGACACACAGGGGACGGACACACAGAGGACGGACACACAGAGGACAGACACACAGGGGACAGACACACAGGGGACGGACACATAGAGAACGGACACACAGAGGACTGACACACAGGGGACAGACACACAGGGGACGGACACACAGGGGACGGACACACAGAGGACGGACACACAGAGGACGGACACACAGGGGACGGACAGACAGGGGATGGACAGACAGGGGATGGACACACGGGGGACGGACACACAGAGCACGGACACCCAAGGGACGGACACACAGAGGATGGACGGACACACTGGGGACGGACACACAGAGGACGGGCACACACGGGACGGACACACAGGAGATGGACACACAGGGGACGGACACACAGGGGACGGACGCACAGAGGACGGACGCACAGAGGACGGACGGACACACAGGGATGGACACACAGGAGAGGGACACACAGAGGACGGACGTACAGAGGACGGACACACTGGGGACAGACACAGTGCACGGACGGACACACAGAGAACGGACGGACACACAGAGAACGGACAGACACACAGAGGACGGACACACTGGGGATGGACACACAGAGGACGGGCACACAGCGGACGGACACACAGGGGACGGACACATAGGGGACGGACACACAGGGGACGGACACATAGGGGACGGACACACAGAGGACGGACACACTGAGGACGGACACACTGAGGACGGACACACAGAGGATGGACACATTGGGGACAGACACACTGAGGACGGACACACAGAGGACGGACACATAGGGGACGGACACACAGAGGACGGACACACTAAGGACGGACACACTGAGGACGGACACACAGAGGATGGACACATTGGGGACAGACACACAGGGGATAGACACACAGAGGACGGACACACAGAGGACGGACACACGGCGGACGGACAGACAGGGGATGGACACACAGGGGACGGACACACAGGGGACGGACACACAGGGGACGGAGACACAGGGGACAGAGACACAGGGGACGGACACACAGAGGATGGACATACAGAGGACGGACACACGGCGGAAGGACAGTCAGGGGACGGACACACAGGGGACGGACACACAGGGGACGGACACACAGAGGACGGACACACGGCGGACGGACAGACAGGGGACGGACACACAGGGGACAGACACACAGGGGACGGACACACAGAGGACGGACACACAGGGGACGGACACACAGGGGACGGACACACAGAGGACAGACACACGGCGGACGGACACACAGGGGACGGACACATAGGGGACGGACACACAGGGGATGGACACACGGAGGACGGACACACTGGGGACGGACACACAGGGGACGGACACACAGGGGACGAACACAGTGGGGATAGACACACAGGTTACGGACACACAGAGGACGGACACACGGCGGACGGACAGACAGGGGATGGACACACAGGGGACGGACACACAGGGGACGGACACACAGGGGACGGACACACAGGGGACGGACACACAGGGGACAGACACACAGGGGATGGACACACAGAGGATGGACACACAGAGGACGGACAGACAGGGGATGGACACACAGGGGACGGTCACACGGCGGACGGACACACGGAGGACGGACACACAGGGGACGGTCACACGGCGGACGGACAGACAGGGGACGGACACACAGGGGACAGACCCACAGGGGACGGACACACAGAGGACAGACACACAGGGGACGGACACATAGGGGACGGACACACAGGGGACGGACACACAGAGGACGGACACACAGGGGACGGACACATAGGGGACGGTCACACAGGGGACGGACACACAGGGGACGGGACATACAGGGGACGGACACACAGAGGATGGACACACAGAGGACGGACACATAGGGGACGGACACACAGGGGACGGACACACAGAGGATGGACGGACACACAGAGGACGGACACACAGGGGACGGACAGACAGAGGACGGACACATAGGGGACGGACACACAGGGGACGGACACACAGGGGACGGACACACAGAGGATGGACGGACACACAGAGGACGGACACACAGGGGACGGACACACAGGGGACAGACACACAGGGGACAGACACACAGAGGACGGCCACACAGAGGATGGACACACAGGAGATGGACCCACAGGGGGCGGACACACAGAGGATGGGCGGACACACAGGGGACGGAGACACAGAGGATGGACACACAGGGATGGACACACAGAGGATGGACACACAGGAGATGGACCCACAGGGGACGGACACACGGAGGACGGACACACGGAGGACGGACACACGGAGGACGGACACACAGGGGACGGACACACAGAGGACGGACACACAGGGGATGGACACACAGAGGATGGACACACAGAGGACGGACACACAGAGGATGGGCGGACACACAGGGGACGGAGACACAGAGGATGGACACACAGGGATGGACACACAGAGGATGGACACACAGGAGATGGACCCACAGGGGACGGACACACGGAGGACGGACACACAGGGGACGGACACACAGGGGACGGACACACAGAGGACGGACACACAGGGGATGGACACACAGAGGACGGACACACAGAGGATGGACACATGGGAGATGGACACACAGAGGACGGACACACAGAGGACGGACACACAGAGGATGGACACACAGGAGATGGACCCACAGGGGACGGACACACGGAGGACGGACACACAGACGATGGACGGACACACAGGGGACGGACACACAGAGGACGGACACACTGGGGACAGACACACAGCGGACGGGCACACACGGGACGGACACACAGGAGATGGACACACAGGGGACGGACACACAGGGGACGGACGCACAGAGGACGGACGCACAGAGGACGGACGCACAGAGGACGGACGGACACACAGGGATGGACACACAGGAGAGGGACACACAGAGGACGGACGGACAGAGGACGGACACACAGAGGATCGACACACGGGAGATGGACACACAGAGGACGGACACACAGAGGACGGACACACAGAGGACGGACACACAGAGGATGGACACACAGGAGATGGACCCACAGGGATGGACACACAGGAGAGGGACACACAGAGGACGGACGGACAGAGGAGGGACACACAGAGGATGGACACACGGGAGATGGACACACAGAGGACGGACACACGGAGGACGGACACACAGACGATGGACGGACACACAGGGGATGGACACACAGAGGACGGACACAGTGGGGACAGACACACAGCGGACGGGCACACACGGGACGGACACACAGGAGATGGACACACAGGGGACGGACACACAGGGGACGGACGCACAGAGGACGGACGCACAGAGGACGGACGCACAGAGGACGGACGGACACACAGGGATGGACACACAGGAGAGGGACACACAGGAGAGGGCACACAGAGGACGGACGGACAGAGGATGGACACGCAGAGGACGGACACACAGAGGACGGACAAACAGGGGATGGACACAGGGACCGGATGGACACATAGGTGATGGACACACTGGGGACACACACAGAGCACGGACGGACACACAGGGAACTGACAGACACACAGAGGACGGACACACTGGGGATGGACACACAGAGGACGGACACACGGAGGACGGACACACGGAGGACAGACACATAGGGGACGGACACACAGGGGACGGACACATAGGGGACGGACACACGGAGGACGTGCACACAGAGGACGGACACACAGGGGACGGACACACAGGGGACGGACACATAGGGGACGGACACACAGGGGATGGACACATAGAGGACGGACACACGGAGGACGGACACACGGAGGACAGACACATAGGGGACGGACACACAGAGGACGGACACACTGAGGACGGACACACAGAGGACGGACACACAGAGGATGGACACATTGGGGACAGACACACAGGGGACAGACACACAGAGGACGGACACACAGAGGACGGACACACGGCGGACGGACAGACAGGGGATGGACACACAGGGGACGGACACACAGGGGACGGACACACAGAGGACGGACACACGGAGGACGGACACACGGCGGACGGACACACAGAGGACGGACACACGGCGGACGGACAGACAGGGGACGGACACACAGGGGACGGACACACAGGGGATGGACACACAGAGGACGGACACACGGCGGACGGACAGACAGGCGACGGACACACAGAGGACGGACACACAGGGGACAGACCCACAGGGGACGGACACACAGGGGACGGACACACAGAGGACGGACACACGGCGGACGGACAGACAGGGGACGGACACACAGGGGACGGACACACAGGGGACGGACACACAGGGGACGGACACACAGGGGACGGACAGACAGGGGCTGGACACACAGGGGACAGACACACAGGGGACGGACACACAGAGGATGGACGGACTCACAGAGGATGGACACACAGAGGACGGACACACGGGACGGACACACAGAGGACGGACGGACACACTGGGGATGGACACACAGGGGACGGACACCCAGGGGTCGGACACACAGAGGACGGACACACAGGGGACGGACACACAGAGGACGGACACACAGGGGACGTACACACAGAGGACGGACACACAGAGGACGGACACACAGAGGATGGACACACATGAGATGGACCCACAGGGGACGCACACACAGAGGATGGACGGACACACGGGACGGACACACAGAGGACGGACACACAGGGGACGGACACACAGGGGACGGACACACAGAGGATGGACACACAGAGGACGGACACACAGAGGATCGACACACAGGAGATGGACCCACAGGGTACGGACACACGGAGGACAGACACACGGAGGACGGACACACAGGGGACGGACACACAGAGGACGGACACACAGGGGACGGACACACAGAGGATGGACACACAGAGGACGGACACACAGAGGATGGACACACGGGAGATGGACACACAGAGGACGGACACACAGAGGACGGACACACAGGAGATGGACCCACAGGGGACGGACACACGGAGGACGGACACACAGAGGACGGACACACAGACGATGGACGGACACACAGGGGATGGACACACAGAGGACAGACACACAGAGGACGGACACACTGGGGACAGACACACAGCGGACGGGCACACACGGGACGGACACACAGGAGATGGACACACAGGGGGCGGACACACAGGGGACGGACGCACAGAGGTCGGACGCACAGAGGACGGACGGACACACAGGGATGGACACACAGGAGAGGGACACACAGAGGATGGACGGACAGAGGACGGACACACAGAGGACGGACACACAGAGGACGGACACACAGAGGACAGACACACAGGGGACGGACACACAGAGGAGGGACACACAGAGGACGGACACACAGAGGACAGACACACAGGGGATGGACACACAGGGGACGGACACACTGGGGACAGACACAGAGCATGGACGGACACACACAGAACGGACAGACACACAGAGGACGGACACACTGGGGATGGACACACAGAGGAGGGGCACACAGAGGACGGACGGACACACAGTGGACGGACACACAGGGGACGGACACACAGGGGACGGACACACAGGGGACAGACACATAGGGGACGGACACACAGGGGATGGACACACGGAGGACGGACACACGGAGGACGGACACACGGAGGACGGACACATAGGGGACGGACACACAGAGGACGGACACACTGAGGACGGACACACAGAGGACGGACACACAGAGGATGGACACATTGGGGACAGACACAAAGAGGAAGGGCACACAGGGGACGGACACACAGGGGACGGACACACAGAGTGCACAGGGGACGGACACACAGAGGACGGACACACAGGGGATGGACACACAGGGGACGGACACACGGAGGATGGACGGACACACGGGACGGACACACAGAGATCGGTCACACAGGGAACGGACAGACAGGGGATGGACACACAGGAGACGGACACACAGGGGACGGACACACAGAGGACGGGCACACAGGGGACGGACACACAGGGGACGGACACACGGAGGATGGACGGACACACGGGACGGACATACAGAGATCGGTCACACAGGGAACGGACAGACAGGGGGTGGACACACAGGTCGGACACACAGAGGATGGACACACAGAGGACGGACACACTGGGGACAGACACACAGCGGACGGGCACACAGGGGACGGACACACAGGAGATGGACACACAGGGGACGGACACACAGGGGACGGACACACAGGGGACGGACACACAGAGGACGGACGGACACACAGGGAATGGACACACAGGAGAGGGACACACAGAGGACGGACGGACAGAGGACGGACACACAGAGGACGGACACACAGGGGATGGACACAGGGACCTGATGGACACATAGGTGATGGACACACTGGGGACAGACACAGAGAGCGGACAGACACACAGAGGATGGACACACAGGGGACTGACACACTGGGGACAGACACAGAGCACGGACGGACACACAGAGAACGGACAGACACACAGAGGATGGACACACTGGGGATGGAAACACAGAGGACGGACGGACACACAGGGGACGGACACACAGGGGACGGACACACAGGGGACGGACACATAGGGGACGGACACACAGGGGATGGACACACAGAGGACGGACACACGGAGGACGGACGGACACTCAGGGGACAGACACACAGAGGATGGACGGACACTCAGGGGACAGACACACAGAGGACAGACACACAGAGGACAGAGGGAGACTCAGGGGACAGACACACAGAGGACAGACACACAGAGGACGGACATACACAGGACGGATGGACACCCAGGGGACAGACACAAGGGGACGGACACACAGAGGACGGACACACACAGGACGGACGGACACCCAGGGGACAGACACAAGGGGACGGACACACACAGGACGGACGGACACTCGGGACAGACACACAGAGGACGGACGGACACTCGGGACGGACACTCAGGGGACAGACACACAGAGGACGGACGGACACACAGGGGACGGATGAACAGAGGACGGACACACCGACGACGGACACACAGGGGACGGACACACAGGGGACGGACACACAGAGGATGGACGGACACACAGAGGATGGACACATAGAGGACGGACACACAGGAGACGGACACACAGGGGACGGACAGACAGGGGATGGACACACAGGGGACAGACACACAGGGGACGGACACACAGAGGATGGACGGACACATAGAGGATGGACACACAGAGGACGGACACACAGGGGACGGACAGACAGGGGATGGACACACAGGGGACGGACACACGGGGGACGGACACACAGAGGACGGACACCCAGGGGACGGACACACAGAGGATGGACGGACACACTGGGGATGGACACACAGGGGACGGACACCCAGGGGACGGACACACGGGTCGGACACACAGAGGACGGACACACAGGGGACGGACACAAAGAGGACGGACACAGAGGGGACGGACACACAGAGGACGGACACACAGAGGACGGACACACAGAGGACGGACACACAGAGGATGGACACACATGAGATGGACCCACAGGGGACGGACACACAGAGGATGGACGGACACACGGGACGGACACACACAGGACGGACACACAGGGGACGGACACACAGGGGACGGACACACAGAGGATGGACACACAGAGGACGGACACACAGAGGATGGACACACAGGAGATGGACCCATAGGGGACGGACACACGGAGGACGGACACACAGGGGACGGACACACAGAGGACGGACACACAGGGGACGGACACACAGAGGATGGACACACGGGAGATGGACACATAGAGGACGGACACACAGGAGACGGACACACAGGGGACGGACAGACAGGGGATGGACACACAGGGGACAGACACACAGGGGACGGACACACAGAGGATGGACGGACACATAGAGGATGGACACACAGAGGACGGACACACAGGGGACGGACAGACAGGGGATGGACACACAGGGGACGGACACACGGGGGACGGACACACAGAGGACGGACACCCAGGGGACGGACACACAGAGGATGGACGGACACACTGGGGATGGACACACAGGGGACGGACACCCAGGGGACGGACACACGGGTCGGACACACAGAGGACGGACACACAGGGGACGGACACAAAGAGGACGGACACAGAGGGGACGGACACACAGAGGACGGACACACAGAGGACGGACACACAGAGGACGGACACACAGAGGATGGACACACATGAGATGGACCCACAGGGGACGGACACACAGAGGATGGACGGACACACGGGACGGACACACACAGGACGGACACACAGGGGACGGACACACAGGGGACGGACACACAGAGGATGGACACACAGAGGACGGACACACAGAGGATGGACACACAGGAGATGGACCCATAGGGGACGGACACACGGAGGACGGACACACAGGGGACGGACACACAGAGGACGGACACACAGGGGACGGACACACAGAGGATGGACACACGGGAGATGGACAAACAGAGGACGGACACACAGAGGACGGACACACAGAGGATGGACCCACAGGGGACGGACACACGGAGGACGGACACACAGAGGACGGACACACAGACGATGGACGGACACACAGGGGATGGACACACAGAGGACAGACACACAGAGGACGGACACACTGGGGACAGACACACAGCGGACGGGCACCCACGGGACGGACACACAGGAGATGGACACACAGGGGGCGGACACACAGGGGACGGACGCACAGAGTTCGGACGCACAGAGGATGGACGGACACACAGAGGATGGACACATAGAGGACGGACACACAGGAGACGGACACACAGGGGACGGACAGACAGGGGATGGACACACAGGGGACAGACACACAGGGGACGGACACACAGAGGATGGACGGACACATAGAGGATGGACACACAGAGGACGGACACACAGGGGACGGACAGACAGGGGATGGACACACAGGGGACGGACACACGGGGGACGGACACACAGAGGACGGACACCCAGGGGACGGACACACAGAGGATGGACGGACACACTGGGGATGGACACACAGGGGACGGACACCCAGGGGACGGACACACGGGTCGGACACACAGAGGACGGACACACAGGGGACGGACACAAAGAGGACGGACACAGAGGGGACGGACACACAGAGGACGGACACACAGAGGACGGACACACAGAGGACGGACACACAGAGGATGGACACACATGAGATGGACCCACAGGGGACGGACACACAGAGGATGGACGGACACACGGGACGGACACACACAGGACGGACACACAGGGGACGGACACACAGGGGACGGACACACAGAGGATGGACACACAGAGGACGGACACACAGAGGATGGACACACAGGAGATGGACCCATAGGGGACGGACACACGGAGGACGGACACACAGGGGACGGACACACAGAGGACGGACACACAGGGGACGGACACACAGAGGATGGACACACGGGAGATGGACACACAGAGGACGGACACACAGAGGACGGACACACAGAGGATGGACCCACAGGGGACGGACACACGGAGGACGGACACACAGAGGACGGACACACAGACGATGGACGGACACACAGGGGATGGACACACAGAGGACAGACACACAGAGGACGGACACACTGGGGACAGACACACAGCGGACGGGCACCCACGGGACGGACACACAGGAGATGGACACACAGGGGGCGGACACACAGGGGACGGACGCACAGAGTTCGGACGCACAGAGGATGGACGGACACACAGGGATGGACGGACAGAGGACGGACACACAGAGGACGGACACACAGAGGACAGACACACAGGGGATGGACGCACAGGGGACGGACACACTGGGGACAGACACAGAGCACGGACGGACACACACAGAACGGACAGACACACAGAGGACGGACACACTGGGGATGGACACACAGAGGACGGGCACACAGAGGACGGACGGACACACAGTGGACGGACACACAGGGGACGGACACACAGGGGACGGGCACATAGGGGACGGACACACAGGGGATGGACACACGGAGGACGGACACACGGAGGACGGACACACGGAGGACGGACACATAGGGGACGGACACACAGAGGACGGACACACTGAGGACGGACACACAGAGGACGGACACACAGACGATGGACACATTGGGGACAGACACACAGAGGAAGGGCACACAGGGGACGGACACACAGGGGACGGACACACAGAGTGCACAGGGGACGGACACACAGTGGACGGACACACAGGGGATGGACACACAGGGGACGGACACACGGAGGATGGACGGACACACGGGACGGACACACAGAGATCGGTCACACAGGGAACGGACAGACATGGGATGGACACACAGTGAACGGACACACGGAGGACGGACACACAGAGGACGGACACACAGAGGACGGACACACAGAGGACGGACACACAGAGGACGGACACACAGAGGACGGACACATTGGGGACAGACACACAGAGGACGGGCACACAGGGGACGGACACACGGAGGATGGACGGACACACGGGACGGACACACAGAGATCGGTCACACAGGGAACGGACAGACAGGGGATGGACACACAGAGGTCGGACATACAGAGGATGGACACACACGGGACGGACACATAGAGGATGGACGGACACACGGGGGACGGACACACAGGGGACGGACACACAGAGGACGGACACACAGGGGATGGACACACAGGGGATGGACGCACAGGGGACGGACACACTGGGGACAGACACAGAGCACGGACGGACACACACAGAACGGACAGACACACAGAGGACGGACACACTGGGGATGGACACACAGAGGACGGGCACACAGAGATCGGTCACACAGGGAACGGACAGACAGGGGATGGACACACAGAGGTCGGACATACAGAGGATGGACACACAGAGGACGGACACACTGGGGACAGACACACAGCGGACGGGCACACAGGGGACGGACACACAGGGGACGGACACACAGGGGACGGACACACAGGGGACGGACACACAGAGGACGGACGGACACACAGGGAATGGACACACAGGAGAGGGACACACAGAGGACGGACGGACAGAGGACGGACACACAGAGGACGGAGACACAGGGGATGGACACAGGGACCTGATGGACACATAGGTGATGGACACACTGGGGACAGACACAGAGCACGGACGGACACACAGAGAACGGACAGACACACAGAGGACGGACACACTGGGGATGGACACACTGGGGATGGACACACAGGGGACGGACACACAGGGGACGGACACACGGGTCGGACACACAGAGGACGGACACACAGGGGACGGACACACAGAGGATGGACGGACACACAGAGGACGGACACACTGGGGATGGACACACAGGGGACGGACACACAGGGGACGGACACACGGGTCGGACACACAGAGGACGGACACACAGGGGACGGACACACAGAGGACGGACACACAGGGGACGGACACACAGAGGACGGACACACAGAGGATGGACACACTGGGGATGGAAACACAGAGGACGGGCACACAGAGCACGGACGGACACACAGAGAACGGACGGACACACAGAGGATGGACACACTGGGGATGGAAACACAGAGGACGGGCACACAGAGGACGGACGGACACACGGGACGGACACACAGGGGACGGACACATAGGGGACGGACACACAGGGGGCGGACACAGGGGAGATGGACAAACAGAGGACGGACACACAGAGGACGGACACACAGAGGATGGACACACATGAGATGGACCCACAGAGGATGGACGGACACACGGGACGGACACACAGAGGACGGACACACAGGGGACGGACACACAGGGGACGGACACACAGGGGACGGACACACAGAGGACGGGCACACAGAGGACGGACACATAGGGGACGGACACACAGTGGACGGACACACAGAGTACACAGGGGACGGACACACAGAGGACGGACACACAGAGGACGAACACACTGAGTATGGACACATAGAGGACGGACACACAGGGGACGGACACACAGGGGACGGACACACAGGGGACGGACACACAGAGTACACAGGGGACGGACACACAGAGGACGGACACACAGGGGATGGACACACAGGGGACGGACACACGGAGGCTGGACGGACACACAGAGATCGGTCACACAGGGAACGGACACACAGGGGACGGACACACAGGGGACGGACACACAGGGGACGGACACACAGAGTGCACAGGGGACGGACACACAGAGGACGGACACACAGGGGATGGACACACAGAGGACGGACACACAGGGGATGGACACACAGGGGACGGACACACGGAGGACGGACACACAGGGGACGGACACACAGAGGACGGACACACAGGGGACGGACACACAGGGGACGGACACACAGGGGGCGGACACACGAGGATGGACACACAGGGGACAGACACACGGAAGACGGACATCAAGGGGACAGGCACACAGGGGACGAACACACAGAGGACGGACACACAGAGGACGGACACACAGAGGACGGACACACAGGGGACGGACACACAGGGGACGGACACACAGGGGACATACACACAGAGGACGGACACACAGGGGACAGACACACAGGAGATGGACACACAGGGACGGACATACAGAGGACGGACACACAGGGGACGGACTCACAGGGGACGGACATACAGAGGACGGACACACAGGGGACGGACTCACAGGGGACGGGCACACAGGGGGCGGACACACAGGGGACGGACACACAGAGGACGGACACACAGGGGACGGACACACAGGGGACAGACACACAGGGGGCGGACACACAGGGGACGGACACACAGAGGACGGACACACAGGGGACGGACACACAGGGGACAGACACACAGGGGACGGACACACAGGGGACAGACACACAGAGGACGTACACACAGGGTTTGGACACACAGGGGACGGACACACAGGGGACGGACACACAGGGGATGGACACACAGAGGACGGACACACAGCGGACGGACACACAGGGGACGGACACACAGGGGACAGACACACAGGGGACAGACACAAGGGGACAGACACAAGGGGACGGACACACAGAGGACGGACACCCAGGGGACGGACACCCAGGGGACAGACACAAGGGGACAGACACAAGGGGACAGACACACAGCGGACGGACACCCAGGGGACGGACACACAGGGGACGGACACACAGGGGACGGACACACAGAGGACGGACACACAGGGGACGGACACACTGGGGATGGACACACAGAGGACGGACACACAGGGGACGGACACACTGGGGATGGACACACAGAGGACGGACACACAGCGGACGGACACACAGGGGAAGGACACACAGGGGACGGACACACTGGGGATGGACACACAGGGGACGGACACACAGAGGACGGACACACAGGGGACGGACACACTGGGGATGGACACACAGAGGACGGACACACAGGGGACGGACACACTGGGGATGGACACACAGAGGACGGACACACAGCGGACGGACACACAGAGGACGGACACACAGGGGACAGACACACAGGGGGCGGACACACAGGGGACGGACACACAGAGGACGGACACACAGGGGACGGACACACAGGGGACGGACACACAGGGGACGGACACACAGGGGACAGACACACAGAGGACGTACACACAGGGTTTGGACACACAGGGGACGGACACACAGGGGACGGACACACAGGGGACGGACACACAGAGGATGGACGGACACACAGGGGACGGACACACGGAGGACGGACACACAGAGGATGGATGGACACACAGGGGACGGACACACAAGGGATGGACACACAGGGGACGGACACACGGAGGACGGACACACGGAGGACGGGCACACAGGGGACGGACACACAGAGGACGGACACACAGGGGGCGGACACACAGGGGACGGACACACAGGGGACGGACAAACAGGGGACGGACACGCGGGACGGACACACAGGGGACGGACTCACAGAGGGCGGACTCACAGGCGGCGGACACACAGAGGATGGACACACAGAGGACGGACGGACACACAGGTGATGGACACACAAGGGACGGACACACGGAGAACGGACACACAGAGGACGGACACATAGAGGACGGACACACAGGGACGGACACACAGGACGGACGGACACACAGGGGACGGACACACAGAGGACGGACACACAGAGGACGGACACATAGAGGACGGACACACAGGGGACGGACACACAGAGGATGGACGGACACACAGGGGACGGACACACGGAGGACGGACACACAGAGGATGGATGGACACACAGGGGACGGACACACAAGGGATGGACACACAGGGGACGGACACACGGAGGACGGACACACGGAGGACGGGCACACAGGGGACGGACACACAGAGGACGGACACACAGGGGGCGGACACACAGGGGACGGACACACAGGGGACGGACAAACAGGGGACGGACACGCGGGACGGACACACAGGGGACGGACTCACAGAGGGCGGACTCACAGGCGGCGGACACACAGAGGATGGACACACAGAGGACGGACGGACACACAGGTGATGGACACACAAGGGACGGACACACGGAGAACGGACACACAGAGGACGGACACATAGAGGACGGACACACAGGGACGGACACACAGGACGGACGGACACACAGGGGACGGACACACAGAGGACGGACACACAGAGGACGGACACATAGAGGACGGACACACAGGGGACGGACACACAGGGGACGGACACACAGGGGACAGACACACAGGGGACAGACACAAGGGGACAGACACACAGGGGACGGACACCCAGGGGACAGACACACAGGGGACAGACACACAGGGGACGGACACCCAGGGGACAGACACACAGGGGACAGACACCCAGGGGACAGACACACAGGGGACGGACACCCAGGGGACGGACACCCAGGGGACAGACACAAGGGGACAGACACCCAGGGGACGGACACCCAGGGGACAGACACAAGGGGACAGACACCCAGGGGACGGACACACAGGGGACGGACACCCAGGGGACAGACACACAGGGGACAGACACCCAGGGGACGGACACCCAGGGGACAGACACAAGGGGACAGACACACAGGGGACGGACACCCAGGGGACAGACACACAGGGGACAGACACCCAGGGGACAGACACACAGGGGACAGACACAAGGGGACAGACACACAGGGGACGGACACCCAGGGGACAGACACACAGGGGACAGACACAAGGGGACAGACACACAGGGGACAGACACCCAGGGGACAGACACAAGGGGACGGAGACACACAGGGGACGGACACCCAGGGGACAGACACACAGGGGACGGACACCCAGGGGACGGACACACAGGGGACGGACACCCAGGGGACAGACACACAGGGGACAGACACAAGGGGACAGACACACAGGGGACGGACACCCAGGGGACAGACACACAGGGGACAGACACCCAGGGGACAGACACCCAGGGGACGGACACACAGGGGACGGACACCCAGGGGACGGACACCCAGGGGACAGACACACAGGGGACGGACACACAGGGGACGGACACCCAGGGGACGGACACCCAGGGGACAGACACACAGGGGACGGACACACAGGGGACGGACACACAGAGTACACAGGGGACGGACACACAGAGGACGGACGGACACACAGGGGACGGACACACAGAGGACGGACGGACAGGGGACGGACACCCAGGGGACGGACACCCAGGGGACGGACACCCAGGGGACGGACACACAGAGGACGGACACCCAGGGGACGGACACCCAGGGGACGGACACCCAGGGGACGGACACACAGAGGACGGACACCCAGGGGACGGACACCCAGGGGACGGACACCCAGGGGACGGACACACAGGGGACGGACACACAGAGGACGGACACCCAGGGGACGGACACACAGGGGACGGTCACACAGGGGACAGACACAAGGGGACAGACACAAGGGGACAGACACACAGGGGACAGACACCCAGGGGACAGACACAAGGGGACAGACACACAGGGGACAGACACCCAGGGGACAGACACAAGGGGACGGACACCCAGGGGACGGACACACAGGGGACGGACACCCAGGGGACAGACACACAGGGGACGGACACACAGGGGACAGACACAAGGGGACGGACACACAGGGGACAGACACAAGGGGACGGACACCCAGGGGACAGACACCCAGGGGACAGACACAAGGGGACGGACACCCAGGGGACGGACACACAGGGGACGGACACCCAGGGGACAGACACACAGGGGACGGACACACAGGGGACAGACACAAGGGGACGGACACACAGGGGACAGACACAAGGGGACGGACACCCAGGGGACAGACACACAGGGGACAGACACAAGGGGACGGACACCCAGGGGACGGACACACGGGACGGACACCCAGGGGACAGACACAAGGGGACGGACACACAGGGGACGGACACCCAGGGGACAGACACAAGGGGACAGACACACAGGGGACAGACACAAGGGGACGGACACCCAGGGGACGGACACACAGGGGACAGACACCCAGGGGACAGACACAAGGGGACGGACACACAGGGGACGGGCACACGGAGGACGGACGGACACACAGGTGATGGACACACAAGGGACGGACACACAGAGGACGGACACACAGAGGACGGACACACAGGGGACGGACACACAGGGGACGGACACACAGGGGACGGACACACAGAGTACACAGGGGACGGACACACAGGGGACGGACACACAGGGGACGGACACACAGAGTACACAGGGGACGGACACACAGGGGACGGACACACAGGGGACGGACACACAGAGGACGGACACACAGGGGACGGACACAAGGGGACAGACACACAGCGGACGGACACCCAGGGGACAGACACCCAGGGGACAGACACAAGGGGACGGACACACAGAGGACGGACACCCAGGGGACGGACACCCAGGGGACAGACACAAGGGGACGGACACAAGGGGACGGACACACAGGGGACGGACACACAGAGGACGGACACACAGGGGACGGACACACAGGGGACGGACACACAGAGGATGGACACACAGAGGACGGACACCCAGGGGATGGACACACAGAGGACGGACACACAGGAGACGGACACACAGAGGACGGACACACAGGGGACGGACACACAGGGGACGGACACACAGAGGACGGACACACAGAGGACGGACACCCAGGGGATGGACACACAGAGGACGGACACACAGGGGACGGACACACAGAGGACGGGCACACAGGGGACGGACACACAGGGGACGGACACACAGCGGACGGACACACAGAGGACGGACACACAGGGGACGGACACACAGGGGACGGACACACAGGGGACGGACACACGGGACGGACACACAGAGGACGGACACACAGGGGACGGACACACAGGGGACGGACACACAGGGGACGGACACACAGCGGACGGGCACACAGGGGACGGACACACAGGGGACAGACCCACAGGGGACGGACACACAGAGGATGGACGGACACACAGGACGGACACACAGAGGACGGACACACAGGGGACGGACACACGGGACGGACACACAGAGGATGGACACACAGAGGACGGACACACAGAGGATGGACACACAGGAGATGGACCCACAGGGGACGGACACACGGAGGACGGACACACGGAGGACGGACACACAGAGGACGGACACACAGGGGACGGACAGACAGGGGACGGACACACAGGAGATGGACCCACAGGGGACGGACACACGGAGGACGGACACACAGAGGACGGACACACAGGGGATGGACACACAGAGGACAGACACACAGAGGAAGGACACACTGGGGACAGACACACAGAGGACGGACACACAGGGGACGGACACACAGAGGATGGACGGACACACAGAGGACGGACACACAGGGGATGGACACACAGAGGACAGACACACAGCGGACGGGCACACACGGGACGGACACACAGGAGATGGACACACAGGGGGCGGACACACGGGACGGACGCACAGAGGTCGGACGCACAGAGGACGGACGGACACACAGGGATGGACACACAGGAGAGGGACACACAGAGGATGGACGGACAGAGGACGGACACACAGAGGACGGACACACAGAGGACAGGCACACAGGGGATGGACACACAGGGGATGGACACACTGGGGACAGACACAGAGAGCGGACAGACACACAGGGGACGGACGAACAGAGGACGGACACACCGACGACGGACACACAGGGGACGGACGGACACTCAGGACGGACACACAGAGGACGGACACACAGCGGACGGACACACAGCGGACGGACACACAGGGGACGGACACACAGGGGACGGACACACAGAGGACGGACACACAGAGGACGGACACACAGGGGACGGACAATCAAGGGGTCGGACACACAGAGGGCGGACGGACGGACACTCAGGGGACAGACACAAAGACGACGGACACACAAGGGGACGGACACACAGACGACGGACACATAGAGGATGGACACACAGACGATGGGCACACAGAGGACGGACGGACACACAGGGGACAAACACACCGAGGACGGACACACAGAGAACGGAGGGACACTCAGGGGACGGACACACAGAGGACGGACGGACACTCGGGACGGACACACAGAGGACGGACGGAGAGAGGACGGCCACACAGACGACAGACACACAGAGGACGGACGGACACTCAGGGGATGGACACACAGAGGACGGACACACAGAGGACGGATGGACACTCAGGGGACGGACACACAGAGGACGGACGGACACTCAAGGGACGGATACATGGAGGAAGGACACATAGGGGACGGACACACAGAGGACGGACACACAGAGGACGGACACACCGAGGACGTACACATTGGGGACAGACACACAGAGGACGGGCACACAGGGGACGGACACACAGGGATGGACACACAGAGGACGGACACACGGGATGGACACACAGGGGACGGACACACAGAGGACGGACGGAGAGAGGACGGTCACACAGACGACAGACACACAGAGGACGGACGGACACTCGGGACGGACACACAGAGGACGGACGGACAGAGGACGGACACACAGAGGACGGACACACAGAGGACGGACACAGGGACTGGACGGTCACATAGGGGATGGACACACTGGGGACAGACACAGAGAGCGGACAGACACACAGAGGATGGACACACAGGGGACGGACACACTGGGGACAGACACAGAGCACGGACGGACACACAGAGAATGGACAGACACACTGGGGACGGACACACTGGGGATGGACACACAGAGGACGGGCACACAGAGGACGGACACACAGGGGACGGACACACAGGGGACGGACACACAGAGGACGGACACACAGAGGACGGACACACAGAGGACGGACACACAGAGGACGGACAGACATGGGACGGACACACAGGGGACGGACATACAGGGGACGGACACACAGGGGACGGACACACGGGGCGGACACACAGGGGACGGACACACTGGGGATGGACACACAGGGGACGGACACACAGAGGACGGACACACAGGGGACGGACACACGGGGCGGACACACAGGGGACGGACACACTGGGGATGGACACACAGGGGGCGGACACACAGGGGACGGACACACGGGGCGGACACACAGGGGACGGACACACTGGGGATGGACACACAGGGGACGGACACACAGAGGACGGACGGACACACTGGGAAGGGACATACAGAGGACGGACGGGCAGGGGACGGACACACAGGACGGGCGGACACACGGGACGGACACACAGAGGACGGACGGACAGGACGGACACACAGGGAACGGACGGACGGGATGGACACACGGGACGGACGGACGCACAGAGGGACACTCAGGGGACGGACACATAGAGGACGGACGGACACTCAGGGGACGGACACACAGAGGACGGACGGAGAAAGGACGGTCACACAGACGACAGACACACAGAGGACGGACGGACCCTCGGGACGGACACACGGGACGGACACACAGGAGCGGACACACAGGGGGCGGACACACAGGGGGCGGACACACAGGGGACAGACACACGGAAGACGGACACACAGGGGACGGACACACAGGACGGACACCCAGGGGACAGGCACATAGGGGACGAACACACAGAGAACGGACACACAGAGGACGGACACACAGTGGACGGACACACAGGGGATGGACACACAGAGGACGGACATACAGGGAACGGACACACGGGACGGACACACAGGGGGCGGACACACAGGGGACGGACACACTGGGGATGGACGCACAAGGGACGGACACACAGAGGACGGACACACAGAGGACGGAAGGACACACTGGGGATGGACACACAGAGGACGGGCACACAGAGGACGGACACACAGGGGACGGACACACAGAGGACGGACAGACAGGGGACGGACACACAGAGGACGGACGGACACACGGGACGGATACACAGAGGACGGACACACAGAGGACGGACACACAGAGGACGGACGGACACACGGGACGGACACACAGGGGACGGACACATAGGGGTCGGACACACGGGACGGACACACAGAGGACGGACAGACAGGGGACGGACAAACAGAGGACGGACACACAGAGGACGGGCACACAGGGGACGGACACACAGGAGATGGACACACAGGGGACGGACACACAGGGGACGGACACACAGAGGATGGACACACAGAGGACGGACCCACAGGGGATGGACACACGGGACGGACACACGGAGGATGGACGGACACACGGGACGGACACACAGATCGGTCACACAGGGAACGGACACACAGGGGGCGGACCCACAGGGGGCGGACACACAGGGGGCGGACACACAGGGGACGGACACACTGTGGATGGACACACAAGGGACGGACACACAAGGGACGGACACACAGGGGACGGACACACAGAGGACGGACGGGCAGGGGACGGACACACAGAGGACGGACGGACACACGGGACGGACACACAGAGGACGGACGGACACACAGGGAACGGACGGACGGGATGGACACACGGGACGGATGGACGCACAGAGGACGGAGGGACACTCAGGGGACGGACACATAGAGGACGGACGGACACTCAGGGGACGGACACACAGAGGACGGACGGAAACTCGGGACGGACACACAGAGGACGGACACACAGAGGACGGATGGACACTCAGGGGACGGACACACAGAGGACGGACGGTTACTCAGGGGACGGACGGACAGAGGACGGACACACAGAGGACGGACACAGGGGATGGACACAGGGACTGGACGGTCACATAGGGGATGGACACACTGGGGACAGACACAGAGAGCGGACAGACACACAGAGGATGGACCCACAGGGGACGGACACACAGAGGACGGACACACGGGACGGACACACAGGGGACGGACACACAGAGGACGGACACACGGCGGACGGACACACGGCGGACGGACACACAGGGGACGGACACACAGGGGACGGGACACACAGGGGATGGACACACAGAGGATGGACGGACACACAGAGGATGGACACACAGAGGACGGACACACAGGAGACGGACACACAGGGGACAGACACACAGAGGACGGACACACAGAGGACGGACACACAGAGGACGGACACACAGAGGGCGGACACACAGAGGATGGACATATTGGGGACAGACACACAGGGGACAGACACACAGAGGACGGACACACAGAGGACGGACACACGGCGGACGGACAGACAGGGGATGGAAACACAGGGGACGGACAGACAGAGGACGGACACACAGGGGACGGACACACGGCGGACGGACATACAGAGGACGGACACACGGCGGAAGGACAGACGGGACGGACACACAGAGGACGGACACACAGAGGACGGACACACAGGGGACGGACACAAGGGGACAGACACACAGCGGACGGACACCCAGGGGACAGACACCCAGGGGACAGACACAAGGGGACGGACACACAGAGGACGGACACCCAGGGGACGGACACCCAGGGGACAGACACAAGGGGACGGACACAAGGGGACGGACACACAGGGGACGGACACACAGAGGACGGACACACAGGGGACGGACACACAGGGGACGGACACACAGAGGATGGACACACAGAGGACGGACACCCAGGGGATGGACACACAGAGGACGGACACACAGGAGACGGACACACAGAGGACGGACACACAGGGGACGGACACACAGGGGACGGACACACAGAGGACGGACACACAGAGGACGGACACCCAGGGGATGGACACACAGAGGACGGACACACAGGGGACGGACACACAGAGGACGGGCACACAGGGGACGGACACACAGGGGACGGACACACAGCGGACGGACACACAGAGGACGGACACACAGGGGACGGACACACAGGGGACGGACACACAGGGGACGGACACACGGGACGGACACACAGAGGACGGACACACAGGGGACGGACACACAGGGGACGGACACACAGGGGACGGACACACAGCGGACGGGCACACAGGGGACGGACACACAGGGGACAGACCCACAGGGGACGGACACACAGAGGATGGACGGACACACAGGACGGACACACAGAGGACGGACACACAGGGGACGGACACACGGGACGGACACACAGAGGATGGACACACAGAGGACGGACACACAGAGGATGGACACACAGGAGATGGACCCACAGGGGACGGACACACGGAGGACGGACACACGGAGGACGGACACACAGAGGACGGACACACAGGGGACGGACAGACAGGGGACGGACACACAGGAGATGGACCCACAGGGGACGGACACACGGAGGACGGACACACAGAGGACGGACACACAGGGGATGGACACACAGAGGACAGACACACAGAGGAAGGACACACTGGGGACAGACACACAGAGGACGGACACACAGGGGACGGACACACAGAGGATGGACGGACACACAGAGGACGGACACACAGGGGATGGACACACAGAGGACAGACACACAGCGGACGGGCACACACGGGACGGACACACAGGAGATGGACACACAGGGGGCGGACACACGGGACGGACGCACAGAGGTCGGACGCACAGAGGACGGACGGACACACAGGGATGGACACACAGGAGAGGGACACACAGAGGATGGACGGACAGAGGACGGACACACAGAGGACGGACACACAGAGGACAGGCACACAGGGGATGGACACACAGGGGATGGACACACTGGGGACAGACACAGAGAGCGGACAGACACACAGGGGACGGACGAACAGAGGACGGACACACCGACGACGGACACACAGGGGACGGACGGACACTCAGGACGGACACACAGAGGACGGACACACAGCGGACGGACACACAGCGGACGGACACACAGGGGACGGACACACAGGGGACGGACACACAGAGGACGGACACACAGAGGACGGACACACAGGGGACGGACAATCAAGGGGTCGGACACACAGAGGGCGGACGGACGGACACTCAGGGGACAGACACAAAGACGACGGACACACAAGGGGACGGACACACAGACGACGGACACATAGAGGATGGACACACAGACGATGGGCACACAGAGGACGGACGGACACACAGGGGACAAACACACCGAGGACGGACACACAGAGAACGGAGGGACACTCAGGGGACGGACACACAGAGGACGGACGGACACTCGGGACGGACACACAGAGGACGGACGGAGAGAGGACGGCCACACAGACGACAGACACACAGAGGACGGACGGACACTCAGGGGATGGACACACAGAGGACGGACACACAGAGGACGGATGGACACTCAGGGGACGGACACACAGAGGACGGACGGACACTCAAGGGACGGATACATGGAGGAAGGACACATAGGGGACGGACACACAGAGGACGGACACACAGAGGACGGACACACCGAGGACGTACACATTGGGGACAGATACACAGAGGACGGGCACACAGGGGACGGACACACAGGGATGGACACACAGAGGACGGACACACGGGATGGACACACAGGGGACGGACACACAGAGGACGGACGGAGAGAGGACGGTCACACAGACGACAGACACACAGAGGACGGACGGACACTCGGGACGGACACACAGAGGACGGACGGACAGAGGACGGACACACAGAGGACGGACACACAGAGGACGGACACAGGGACTGGACGGTCACATAGGGGATGGACACACTGGGGACAGACACAGAGAGCGGACAGACACACAGAGGATGGACACACAGGGGACGGACACACTGGGGACAGACACAGAGCACGGACGGACACACAGAGAATGGACAGACACACTGGGGACGGACACACTGGGGATGGACACACAGAGGACGGGCACACAGAGGACGGACACACAGGGGACGGACACACAGGGGACGGACACACAGAGGACGGACACACAGAGGACGGACACACAGAGGACGGACACACAGAGGACGGACAGACATGGGACGGACACACAGGGGACGGACATACAGGGGACGGACACACAGGGGACGGACACACGGGGCGGACACACAGGGGACGGACACACTGGGGATGGACACACAGGGGACGGACACACAGAGGACGGACGGACACACTGGGAAGGGACATACAGAGGACGGACGGGCAGGGGACGGACACACAGGACGGGCGGACACACGGGACGGACACACAGAGGACGGACGGACAGGACGGACACACAGGGAACGGACGGACGGGATGGACACACGGGACGGACGGACGCACAGAGGACGGAGGGACACTCAGGGGACGGACACATAGAGGACGGACGGACACTCAGGGGACGGACACACAGAGGACGGACGGAGAAAGGACGGTCACACAGACGACAGACACACAGAGGACGGACGGACCCTCGGGACGGACACACGGGACGGACACACGGGACGGACACACAGGAGCGGACACACAGGGGGCGGACACACAGGGGGCGGACACACAGGGGACAGACACACGGAAGACGGACACACAGGGGACGGACACACAGGACGGACACCCAGGGGACAGGCACATAGGGGACGAACACACAGAGAACGGACACACAGAGGACGGACACACAGTGGACGGACACACAGGGGATGGACACACAGAGGACGGACATACAGGGAACGGACACACGGGACGGACACACAGGGGGCGGACACACAGGGGACGGACACACTGGGGATGGACGCACAAGGGACGGACACACAGAGGACGGACACACAGAGGACGGAAGGACACACTGGGGATGGACACACAGAGGACGGGCACACAGAGGACGGACACACAGGGGACGGACACACAGAGGACGGACAGACAGGGGACGGACACACAGAGGACGGACGGACACACGGGACGGATACACAGAGGACGGACACACAGAGGACGGACACACAGAGGACGGACGGACACACGGGACGGACACACAGGGGACGGACACATAGGGGTCGGACACACGGGACGGACACACAGAGGACGGACAGACAGGGGACGGACAAACAGAGGACGGACACACAGAGGACGGGCACACAGGGGACGGACACACAGGAGATGGACACACAGGGGACGGACACACAGGGGACGGACACACAGAGGACAGACACACAGAGGATGGACCCACAGGGGACGGACACACAGAGGACGGACACACGGGACGGACACACAGGGGACGGACACACAGAGGACGGACACACGGCGGACGGACACACGGCGGACGGACACACAGGGGACGGACACACAGGGGATGGACGGACACACAGAGGATGGACACACAGGGGATGGACACACAGAGGATGGACGGACACACAGAGGATGGACACACAGAGGACGGACACACAGGAGACGGACACACAGGGGACAGACACACAGAGGACGGACACACAGAGGACGGACACACAGAGGACGGACACACAGAGGGCGGACACACAGAGGATGGACATATTTGGGACAGACACACAGGGGACAGACCCACAGGGGACGGACACACAGGGACGGACACACGGCGGACGGACAGACAGGGGATGGAAACACAGGGGACGGACACACAGGGGACGGACACACAGGGGACGGACACACGGCGGACGGACATACAGAGGACGGACACACAGGGGACGGACACACGGCGGACGGACAGACAGGGGATGGAAACACAGGGGACGGACACACAGGGGACGGACACACAGGGGACGGACACACGGCGGAAGGACAGACGGGACGGACACACAGAGGACGGACACACGGCGGACGGACAGACAGTGGACGGACACACAGGGGACAGACCCACAGGGGACGGACACACAGAGGACGGACACACAGGGGACGGACACACAGGGGACGGACACACAGAGGATGGACACACAGAGGACGGACACACGGCGGACGGACACACAGGGGACGGACACACAGGAGACGGACACACAGGGGACGGACACACGGAGGACGGACACACTGGGGACGGACACATAGGGGACGGACACACAGGGGATGGACACACAGAGGACGGACACACTGGGGACAGACACACAGGGTACGGACACACAGAGGACGGACACACGGCGGACGGACAGACGGGATGGACACACAGGGGACGGACACACAGGGGACGGACACACAGGGGACAGACACACAGGGGACGGACACACAGAGGATGGACACACAGGGGACGGTCACACGGAGGACGGACACACGGAGGACGGACACACAGGGGACGGACACACGGCGGACGGACACACAGACGATGGACGGACACACAGGGGACGGACACACAGAGGATGGACACACAGAGGACGGACACACAGAGGATGGACACACAGGAGATGGACCCACAGGGGACGGACACACGGAGGACGGACACACGGAGGACGGACACACAGGGGACGGACACACAGAGGGCGGACACACGGGAGATGGACACACAGAGGATGGACACGCAGGAGATGGACCCACAGGGACGGACACACGGAGGACGGACACACAGGGGACAGACACACAGGGGACGGACACACAGGGGACGGACGCACAGAGGCCGGACGCACAGAGGACGGACACACAGACCATGCACGGACACACAGGGGATGGACACACAGGGGATGGACTCACAGAGGACGGACACACAGAGGACGGACACACAGAGGACGGACACACTGGGGACAGACACACAGCGGACGCCCACACACGGGACAGACACACAGGAGATGGACACACAGGGGACGGACGCACAGGGGACGGACGCACAGAGGACGGACGCACAGACGACGGACGGACACACGGATGGACACACAGGAGAGGGACACACAGAGGACGGACGGACAGAGGACGGACACACAGAGGACGGACACACAGGAGAGGGACACACAGAGGACGGACGCACAGAGGACGGACACACAGGAGAGGGACACACAGAGGACGGACGCACAGAGGACGGACACACAGTGGATGGACACACAGAGGACGGACACACGGAGGACGGACACACGGGACGGACACACAGGGGGCGGACACACAGGAGCGGACACACAGGGAACGGACACACAGGGGATGGACACACAGTGGACGGACACACGGAGGACGGACACACGGGACGGACACACAGGGGGCGGACACACAGGAGCGGACACACAGGGGGCGGACACACAGGGGGCGGACACACAGGGGACGGACACACAGAGGACGGACACACAGGAGAGGGACACACAGAGGACGGACGCACAGAGGACGGACACACAGTGGATGGACACACAGAGGACGGACACACGGAGGACGGACACACGGGACGGACACACAGGGGGCGGACACACAGGAGCGGACACACAGGGAACGGACACACAGGGGATGGACACACAGTGGACGGACACACGGAGGACGGACACACGGGACGGACACACAGGGGGCGGACACACAGGAGCGGACACACAGGGGGCGGACACACAGGGGGCGGACACACAGGGGACAGACACACGGAAGACGGACACACAGGGGACGGACACATAGGGGACGAACACACAGAGAACGGACACACAGAGGACGGACACACAGTGGACGGACACACAGTGGACGGACACACAGTGGACGGACACACAGGGGATGGACACACAGGGGACGGACATACAGGGAACGGACACACAGGGGACGGACACACAGGGGGCGGACACACAGGGGACGGACACACAGACGATGGACGGACACACAGGGGATGGACACACAGAGGACGGACACACTGGGGACAGACACACAGCGGACGGGCACACACGGGACGGACACACAGGAGAAGGACACACAGGGGACGGACGCACAGAGGACGGAGGGACACACAGGGATGGACACACAGGAGAGGGACACACAGAGGACGGACGGAGAAAGGACGGTCACACAGACGACAGACACACAGAGGACGGACGGACCCTCGGGACGGACACACGGGACGGACACACGGGACGGACACACAGGAGCGGACACACAGGGGGCGGACACACAGGGGGCGGACACACAGGGGACAGACACACGGAAGACGGACACACAGGGGACGGACACACAGGACGGACACCCAGGGGACAGGCACATAGGGGACGAACACACAGAGAACGGACACACAGAGGACGGACACACAGTGGACGGACACACAGGGGATGGACACACAGAGGACGGACATACAGGGAACGGACACACGGGACGGACACACAGGGGGCGGACACACAGGGGACGGACACACTGGGGATGGACGCACAAGGGACGGACACACAGAGGACGGACACACAGAGGACGGAAGGACACACTGGGGATGGACACACAGAGGACGGGCACACAGAGGACGGACACACAGGGGACGGACACACAGAGGACGGACAGACAGGGGACGGACACACAGAGGACGGACGGACACACGGGACGGATACACAGAGGACGGACACACAGAGGACGGACACACAGAGGACGGACGGACACACGGGACGGACACACAGGGGACGGACACATAGGGGTCGGACACACGGGACGGACACACAGAGGACGGACAGACAGGGGACGGACAAACAGAGGACGGACACACAGAGGACGGGCACACAGGGGACGGACACACAGGAGATGGACACACAGGGGACGGACACACAGGGGACGGACACACAGAGGACAGACACACAGAGGATGGACCCACAGGGGACGGACACACAGAGGACGGACACACGGGACGGACACACAGGGGACGGACACACAGAGGACGGACACACGGCGGACGGACACACGGCGGACGGACACACAGGGGACGGACACACAGGGGATGGACGGACACACAGAGGATGGACACACAGGGGATGGACACACAGAGGATGGACGGACACACAGAGGATGGACACACAGAGGACGGACACACAGGAGACGGACACACAGGGGACAGACACACAGAGGACGGACACACAGAGGACGGACACACAGAGGACGGACACACAGAGGGCGGACACACAGAGGATGGACATATTTGGGACAGACACACAGGGGACAGACACACAGAGGACGGACACACAGAGGACGGACACACGGCGGACGGACAGACAGGGGATGGAAACACAGGGGACGGACACACAGGGGACGGACACACAGGGGACGGACACACGGCGGACGGACACACAGGGGACGGACACACAGGGGACGGACACACAGGGGACGGACACACGGCGGAAGGACAGACGGGACGGACACACAGAGGACGGACACACGGCGGACGGACAGACAGTGGACGGAAACACAGGGGACAGACCCACAGGGGACGGACACACAGAGGACGGACACACAGGGGACGGACACACAGGGGACGGACACACAGAGGATGGACACACAGAGGACGGACACACGGCGGACGGACACACAGGGGACGGACACACAGGAGACGGACACACAGGGGACGGACACACGGAGGACGGACACACTGGGGACGGACACATAGGGGACGGACACACAGGGGATGGACACACAGAGGACGGACACACTGGGGACAGACACACAGGGTACGGACACACAGAGGACGGACACACGGCGGACGGACAGACGGGATGGACACACAGGGGACGGACACACAGGGGACAGACACACAGGGGACGGACACACAGAGGATGGACACACAGGGGACGGTCACACGGAGGACGGACACACGGAGGACGGACACACAGGGGACGGACACACGGCGGACGGACACACAGACGATGGACGGACACACAGGGGACGGACACACAGAGGATGGACACACAGAGGACGGACACACAGAGGATGGACACACAGGAGATGGACCCACAGGGGACGGACACACGGAGGACGGACACACGGAGGACGGACACACAGGGGACGGACACACAGAGGGCGGACACACGGGAGATGGACACACAGAGGATGGACACGCAGGAGATGGACCCACAGGGACGGACACACGGAGGACGGACACACAGGGGACGGACACACTGGGGACAGACACACAGGGGACGGACACACAGGGGACGGACGCACAGAGGCCGGACGCACAGAGGACGGACACACAGACCATGCACGGACACACAGGGGATGGACACACAGGGGATGGACTCACAGAGGACGGACACACAGAGGACGGACACACTGGGGACAGACACACAGCGGACGCCCACACACGGGACAGACACACAGGAGATGGACACACAGGGGACGGACGCACAGGGGACGGACGCACAGAGGACGGACGCACAGACGACGGACGGACACACGGATGGACACACAGGAGAGGGACACACAGAGGACGGACGGACAGAGGACGGACACACAGAGGACGGACACACAGGAGAGGGACACACAGAGGACGGACGCACAGAGGACGGACACACAGGAGAGGGACACACAGAGGACGGACGCACAGAGGACGGACACACAGTGGATGGACACACAGAGGACGGACACACGGAGGACGGACACACGGGACGGACACACAGGGGGCGGACACACAGGAGCGGACACACAGGGAACGGACACACAGGGGATGGACACACAGTGGACGGACACACGGAGGACGGACACACGGGACGGACACACAGGGGGCGGACACACAGGAGCGGACACACAGGGGGCGGACACACAGGGGGCGGACACACAGGGGACGGACACACAGAGGACGGACACACAGGAGAGGGACACACAGAGGACGGACGCACAGAGGACGGACACACAGTGGATGGACACACAGAGGACGGACACACGGAGGACGGACACACGGGACGGACACACAGGGGGCGGACACACAGGAGCGGACACACAGGGAACGGACACACAGGGGATGGACACACAGTGGACGGACACACGGAGGACGGACACACGGGACGGACACACAGGGGGCGGACACACAGGAGCGGACACACAGGGGGCGGACACACAGGGGGCGGACACACAGGGGACAGACACACGGAAGACGGACACACAGGGGACGGACACATAGGGGACGAACACACAGAGAACGGACACACAGAGGACGGACACACAGTGGACGGACACACAGTGGACGGACACACAGTGGACGGACACACAGGGGATGGACACACAGGGGACGGACATACAGGGAACGGACACACAGGGGACGGACACACAGGGGGCGGACACACAGGGGACGGACACACAGACGATGGACGGACACACAGGGGATGGACACACAGAGGACGGACACACTGGGGACAGACACACAGCGGACGGGCACACACGGGACGGACACACAGGAGAAGGACACACAGGGGACGGACGCACAGAGGACGGAGGGACACACAGGGATGGACACACAGGAGAGGGACACACAGAGGACGGACGGACAGAGGACGGACACACAGGGGACGGGACATACAGGGGACGGACACACAGAGGATGGACAGACACACAGAGGACGGACACACGGGACGGACACACAGAGGATGGACGGACACACAGAGGACGGACACACAGGGGACGGACACACAGGGGACGGACAGACAGGGGATGGACACACGGGGGACAGACACACAGAGGACGGACACACAGGGGGCGGACACACAGAGGATGGACGGACACACAGGGGACGGACACACAGAGGACGGACACACAGGGATGGACACACAGAGGATGGACACACAGAGGACGGACACACAGAGGATGGACACACAGGAGATGGACCCACAGGGGACGGACACACGGAGGACAGACACACGGAGGACGGACACACAGGGGACGGACACACAGAGGACGGACACACGGGATGGACACACAGAGGATGGACGCACAGAGGACGGACACACAGAGGATGGACACACGGGAGATGGACACACAGAGGATGGACACACAGAGGATGGACACACGGGAGATGGACACACAGAGGACGGACACACAGAGGATGGACACACGGGAGATGGACACACAGAGGACGGACACACAGGGGACGGACACACGGCGGACGGACACACAGACGATGGACGGACACACAGGGGACGGACGCACAGAGGATGGACACACAGAGGACGGACACACAGAGGATGGACACACAGGAGATGGACCCACAGGGGACGGACACACGGAGGCCGGACACACGGAGGACGGAAACACAGGGGACGGACACACAGAGGGCGGACACACGGGAGATGGACACACAGAGGATGGACACGCAGGAGATGGACCCACAGGGACGGACACACGGAGGACGGACACACAGGGGACGGACACACTGGGGACAGACACACAGGGGACGGACACACAGGGGACGGACACACAGAGGACGGACGCACAGAGGACGGACACACAGACCATGCACGGACACACAGGGGATGGACACACAGGGGATGGACTCACAGAGGACGGACACACAGAGGACGGACACACTGGGGACAGACACACAGCAGACGGGCACACACGGGACGGACACACAGGAGATGGACACACAGGGGACGGACGCACAGGGGACGGACGCACAGAGGACGGACGCACAGACGACGGACGGACACACGGATGGACACACAGAGGACGGACGGACAGAGGACGGACACACAGGGGACGGACACACGGAGGATGGACGGACACACGGGACGGACACACAGGGAACGGACAGACAGGGGATGGACACACAGTGGACGGACACACGGAGGACGGACACACGGGACGGACACACAGGGGGCGGACACACAGGAGCGGACACACAGGGGGCGGACACACAGGGGGCGGACACACAGGGGACAGACACAAGGAAGACGGACACACAGGGGACGGACACATAGGGGACGAACACACAGAGAACGGACACACAGAGGACGGACGCACAGGAACGGACAGACAGGGGATGGACACACAGTGGACGGACACACGGAGGACGGACACACGGGACGGACACACAGGGGGCGGACACACAGGAGCGGACACACAGGGGGCGGACACACAGGGGGCGGACACACAGGGGACAGACACACGGAAGACGGACACACAGGGGACGGACACATAGGGGACGAACACACAGAGAACGGACACACAGAGGACGGACACACAGTGGACGGACACACAGGGGATGGACACACAGGGGACGGACATACAGGGAATGGACACACAGGGGACGAACACACAGGGGGCGGACACACTGGGGATGGACACACAAGGGACGGACACACAAGGGACGGACACACAGAGGACGGACGGAAACACTGGGAAGGGACACACAGAGGACGGACAGGCAGGGGACGGACACACAGAGGACGGACGGACACACAGGGGACGGACACACAGAGGACGGACGGACGGGATGGACACACGGGACGGACGGACGCACAGAGGACGGAGGGACACTCGGGACGGACACATAGAGGACGGACGGACACTCAGGGGACGGACACACAGAGGACGGACGGAGAGAGGACGGTCACACAGACGACAGACACACAGGGGACGGACGGACACTCGGGACGGACACACAGAGGACGGACGGACACACAGAGGACGGACACACAGAGGACGAACGGACACTCAGGGGACGGACACAGAGGACGGACGGACACTCAGGGGACGGACACACAGAGGACGGACGGACACACAGAGGACGGACACAGGGTATGGACACAGGGACTGGACGGTCACATAGGGGACGGACACACTGGGGATGGACACACAGAGGACGGGCACACAGAGGACGGACACACTGGGGACAGACACAGAGCACGGACGGACACACAGAGAATGGACAGACACACAGAGGACGGACACACAGGGGACTGACACGCAGAGGACGGACACACTGGGGATGGACACACAGAGGACGGACACACAGGGGACGGACACACAGGGGACGGACACACAGAGGACGGACAGACAGGGGACGGACACACAGAGGACGGACAGACACACGGGACGGACACACAGAGGACGGACACACAGAGGACGGACACACAGAGGACGGACAGACAGGGGACGGACACACGGGACAGACACACAGAGGGCGGACAGACGGGATGGACACACAGAGGACGGACACACCGAGGATGGACACACAGGGGACGGACACACAGGAGATGGAAACACAGGGATGGACACACAGTGACAGACACACAGAGGACGGACACACAGGGGATGGACACACAGGGGACGGACACACAGAGGACGGACCCACACGGGCTGGACACACAGAGGGGCGGACACACAGGGGATGGACACACGGGACGGACACACAGATCGGTCACACAGGGAACGGACAGACAGGGGATGGACACACAGTGGACGGACACACAGGGGGCGGACACACGGGCGGACACACAGGGGGCGGACACACAGGGGGCGGACACACAGGGGACAGACACACGGAAGACGGACACACAGGTGGCGGACACACAGGGGGCGGACACACAGGGGACAGACACACGGAAGACGGACACACAAGGGACGAACACACAGAGAACGGACACACAGAGGACGGACGGACACACTGGGAAGGGACACACAGAGGACGGACGGGCAGGGGACGGACACACAGAGGACGGACGGACACACAGGGGACGGACACACAGAGGACGGACGGGCAGGGGACGGACACACAGGGAACGGACGGACGGGATGGACACACGGGACGGACGGACGCACAGAGGACGGAGGGACACTCAGGGTACGGACACATAGAGGACGGACGGACACTCAGGGGACGGACACACAGAGGACGGGCGGAGAGAGGACGGTCACACAGACGACAGACACACAGAGGGCGGACGGACCATCGGGACGGACACACGGGACGGACACACAGGGGGCGGACACACAGGAGCGGACACACAGGGGGCGGACACACAGGGGGCGGACACACAGGGGACAGACACACGGAAGACGGACACACAGAGGACGGACACCCAGGGGACAGGCACATAGGGGACGAACACACAGAGAACGGACACACAGAGGACGGACACACAGTGGACGGACACACAGGGGATGGACACACAGGGGACGGACATACAGGGAACGGACACACAGGGGACGGACACACAGGGGGCGGACACACAGGGGACGGACACACTGGGGACGGACACACAGGGGACGGACACACTGGGGATGGACACACAAGGGACGGACACACAGGGGGCGGACACACAGCGGACGGACACACTGGGGACGGACACACAGGGGACGGACACACAGGGGACAGACACACGGAAGACGGACACACAGAGGACGGACACCCAGGGGACAGGCACATAGGGGACGAACACACAGAGAACGGGCACACAGAGGACGGACACACAGTGGACGGACACACAGGGGATGGACACACAGGGGACGGACATACAGGGAACGGACACACAGGGGACGGACACACAGGGGGCGGACACACAGGGGACGGACACACTGGGGACGGACACACAGGGGACGGATACACTGGGGATGGACACACAAGGGACGGACACACAGGGGGCGGACACACTGGGGACGGACACACAGGGGACGGATACACTGGGGATGGACACACAAGGGACGGACACACAGGGGGCGGACACACTGGGGACGGACACACAGGGGACGGACACACTGGGGATGGACACACAAGGGACGGACACACAGGGAACGGACACACAGGGGACGGACACACAGGGGGCGGACACACGGGGCGGACACACAGGGGACGGACACACAGGGGACGGACACACTGGGGATGGACACACAGGGGACGGACACACAGAGGACGGACGGACACACTGGGAAGGGACACACAGAGGACGGACGGGCAGGGGACGGACACACAGAGGACGGACGGACACACATGGGACGGACACACAGAGGACGGACGGACGGGACGGACACACAGGGAACGGACGGACGGGATGGACACACGGGACGGACGGACGCACAGAGGACGGAGGGACACTCAGGGGACGGACACATAGAGGACGGACGGACACTCAGGGGACGGACACACAGAGGACGGACGGAGAGAGGACGGTCACACAGACTACAGACACACAGAGGACGGACGGACACTCGGGACGGACACACAGAGGACGGACGGACACACAGAGGACGGACACACAGAGGACGGACGGACACTCAGGGGACGGACACACAGAGGACGGACGGACACTCAGGGGACGGACACACAGAGGACGGACACACAGTGGATGGACACACAGGGGACGGACACACGGAGGACGGACACACGGGACGGACACACAGGGGGCGGACACACAGGAGCGGACACACAGGGGGCGGACACACAGGGGGCGGACACACAGGGGACAGACACACGGAAGACGGACACACAGGGGACGGACACATAGGGGACGAACACACAGAGAACGGACACACAGAGGACGGACACACAGTGGACGGACACACAGTGGACGGACACACAGGGGATGGACACACAGGGGACGGACATACAGGGAACGGACACACAGGGGACGGACACACAGGGGGCGGACACACAGGGGACGGACACACAGACGATGGACGGACACACAGGGGATGGACACACAGAGGACGGACACACAGAGGACGGACACACTGGGGACAGACACACAGCGGACGGGCACACACGGGACAGACACACAGGAGAAGGACACACAGGGGACGGACACACAGGGGACGGACGCACAGAGGACGGACGCACAGAGGACGGACGCACAGAGGACGGAGGGACACACAGGGATGGACACACAGGAGAGGGACACACAGAGGACGGACGGACAGAGGACGGACACACAGGGGACGGGACATACAGGGGACGGGACATACAGGGGACGGACACACAGAGGATGGACAGACACACAGAGGACGGACACACAGGGGACGGACACACAGAGGATGGACGGACACACAGAGGACGGACACACAGGGGATGGACACACAGGGGACGGACAGACAGGGGATGGACACACAGGGGACAGACACACAGAGGACGGACACACAGGGGGCGGACACACAGAGGATGGACGGACACACAGGGGACGGACACACAGAGGACGGACACACAGGGATGGACACACAGAGGATGGACACACAGAGGATGGACACACAGGAGATGGACCCACAGGGGACGGACACACGGAGGACGGACACACAGGGGACGGACACACAGAGGACGGACACACAGGGGATGGACACACAGGGGATGGACACACAGGGGACGGACACACAGAGGATGGACACACGGGAGATGGACACACAGAGGACGGACACACAGAGGACGGACACACAGAGGACGGACACACGGCGGACGGACACACAGACGATGGATGGACACACGGAGGACGGACACACAGGGGACGGACACACAGGGGACGGACACACAGGGGATGGACACACAGGGGACGGACACACAGGGGACGGACACACGGAGGATGGACGGACACACGGGACGGACACACAGGGAACGGACAGACAGGGTATGGACACACAGTGGACGGACACACGGAGGACGGACACACGGGACGGACACACAGGGGGCGGACACACAGGAGCGGACACACAGGGGGCGGACACACAGGGGGCGGACACACAGGGGACAGACACACGGAAGACGGACACACAGGGGACGGACACACAGAGGACGGACACCCAGGGGACAGGCACATAGGGGACGAACACACAGAGAACGGACACACAGAGGACGGACACACAGTGGACGGACACGCAGGGGATGGACACACAAGGGACGGACACACAGGGGACGGACACACAGAGGACGGACGGACACACTGGGAAGGGACACACAGAGGACGGACGGGCAGGGGACGGACACACAGAGGACGGACGGACACACAGGGGACGGACACACAGAGGACGGACGGACGGGACGGACACACAGGGAACAGACGGACGGGATGGACACACTGGACGGACGGACGCACAGAGGACGGATGGACACTCAGGGGACAGACACATAGAGGACGGACGGACACTCAGGGGACGGACACACAGAGGACGGGCGGAGAGAGGACGGTCACACAGACGACAGACACACAGAGGGCGGACGGACCTTCGGGACGGACACACGGGACGGACACACAGGGGGCGGACACACAGGGGGCGGACACACAGGGGACAGACACACGGAAGACGGACACACAGAGGACAGACACCCAGGGGACAGGCACATAGGGGACGAACACACAGAGAACGGACACACAGATGACGGACACACAGTGGACGGACACACAGGGGATGGACACACAGGGGACGGACATACAGGGAACGGACACACAGGGGACGGACACACAGGGGGCGGACACACTGGGGACGGACACACTGGGGACGGACACACAGGGGACGGACACACTGGGGATGGACACACAAGGGACGGACACACAGGGGGCGGACACACAGGGGACGGACACACTGGGGACGGACACACAGGGGACGGACACACTGGGGATGGACACACAAGGGACGGACGCACAGGGAACGGACACACAGGGGACGGACACACAGGGGGCGGACACACAGGGGGCGGACACACAGGGGGCGGACACACAGGGGACGGACACACAGGGGACGGACACACTGGGGATGGACACACAAGGGACGGACACACAGGGGACGGACACACAGAGGACGGACGGACACACTGGGAAGGGACACACAGAGGACGGACGGGCAGGGGACGGACACACAGAGGACGGACGGACACACAGGGGACGGACACACAGAGGACGGACGGACGGGACGGACACACGGAACGGACGGACGGGATGGACACACGGGACGGACGGACGCACAGAGGACGGAGGGACATTCAGGGGACAGACACAGAGAGGACGGACGGACACTCAGGGGACGGACACACAGAGGACGGACGGAGAGAGGACGGTCACACAGACGACAGACACACAGGGGACGGACGGACACTCGGGACGGACACACAGAGGACGGACGGACACACAGAGGACGGACACACAGAGGACGGACGGACACTCAGGGGACGGACACACAGAGGACGGACGGACACTCAGGGGACGGACACACAGAGGACGGACGGACACACAGAGGACGGACACAGGGGATGGACACAGGGACTGGACGGTCACATCGGGGATGGACACACTGGGGACAGACACAGAGAGCGGACAGACACACAGAGGACGGACGCACAGAGGACGGACACACAGTGGATGGACACACAGGGGACGGACACACGGAGGACGGACACACGGGACGGACACACAGGGGGCGGACACACAGGAGCGGACACACAGGGGGCGGACACACAGGGGGCGGACACACATGGGACAGACACACGGAAGACGGACACACAGGGGACGGACACATAGGGGACGAACACACAGAGAACGGACACACAGAGGACGGACACACAGTGGACGGACACACAGTGGACGGACACACAGGGGATGGACACACAGGGGACGGACATACAGGGAACGGACACACAGGGGACGGACACACAGGGGGCGGACACACAGGGGACGGACACACAGACGATAGACGGACACACAGGGGATGGACACACAGAGGACGGACACACAGTGGACGGACACACAGTGGACGGACACACAGGGGATGGACACACAGGGGACGGACATACAGGGAACGGACACACAGGGGACGGACACACAGGGGGCGGACACACAGGGGACAGACACACAGACGATGGACGGACACACAGGGAACGGACACACAGGGGACGGACACACAGACGATGGACGGACACACAGGGGATGGACACACTGGGGACAGACACACAGCGGACGGGCACACACGGGACGGACACACAGGAGAAGGACACACAGGGGACGGACACACAGGGGACGGACGCACAGAGGACGGACGCACAGAGGACGGACGCACAGAGGACGGAGGGACACACAGGGATGGACACACAGGAGAGGGAGACACAGAGGACGGACGGACAGAGGACGGACACACAGGGGACGGGACATACAGGGGACGGACACACAGAGGATGGACAGACACACAGAGGACGGACACACAGGGGACGGACACACAGAGGATGGACGGACACACAGAGGACGGACACACAGGGGATGGACACACAGGGGACGGACAGACAGGGGATGGACACACAGGGGACAGACACACAGGGGGCGGACACACAGAGGATGGACGGACACACAGGGGACGGACACACAGAGGACGGACACACAGGGATGGACACACAGAGGATGGACACACAGAGGACGGACACACAGGGGACGGACACACTGGGGACGGACACACAGGGGACGGACACACTGGGGATGGACACACAAGGGACGGACACACAGGGAACGGACACACAGGGGACGGACACACAGGGGGCGGACACACAGGGGGCGGACACACAGGGGACGGACACACAGGGGACGGACACACTGGGGATGGACACACAAGGGACGGACACACAGGGGACGGACACACAGAGGACGGACGGACACACTGGGAAGGGACACACAGAGGACGGACGGGCAGGGGACGGACACACAGAGGACGGACGGACACACAGGGGACGGACACACAGAGGACGGACGGACGGGACGGACACACGGAACGGACGGACGGGATGGACACACGGGACGGACGGACGCACAGAGGACGGAGGGACATTCAGGGGACAGACACAGAGAGGACGGACGGACACTCAGGGGACGGACACACAGAGGACGGACGGAGAGAGGACGGTCACACAGACTACAGACACACAGAGGACAGACGGACACTCGGGACGGACACACAGAGGACGGACGGACACACAGAGGACGGACACACAGAGGACGGACGGACACTCAGGGGACGGACACACAGAGGACGGACGGACACTCAGGGGACGGACACACAGAGGACGGACGGACACACAGAGGACGGACACAGGGGATGGACACAGGGACTGGACGGTCACATCGGGGATGGACACACTGGGGACAGACACAGAGAGCGGACAGACACACAGAGGACGGACGCACAGAGGACGGACACACAGTGGATGGACACACAGGGGACGGACACACGGAGGACGGACACACGGGACGGACACACAGGGGGCGGACACACAGGAGCGGACACACAGGGGGCGGACACACAGGGGGCGGACACACATGGGACAGACACACGGAAGACGGACACACAGGGGACGGACACATAGGGGACGAACACACAGAGAACGGACACACAGAGGACGGACACACAGTGGACGGACACACAGTGGACGGACACACAGGGGATGGACACACAGGGGACGGACATACAGGGAACGGACACACAGGGGACGGACACACAGGGGGCGGACACACAGGGGACGGACACACAGACGATAGACGGACACACAGGGGATGGACACACAGAGGATGGACACACAGTGGACGGACACACAGTGGACGGACACACAGGGGATGGACACACAGGGGACGGACATACAGGGAACGGACACACAGGGGACGGACACACAGGGGGCGGACACACAGGGGACAGACACACAGACGATGGACGGACACACAGGGAACGGACACACAGGGGACGGACACACAGACGATGGACGGACACACAGGGGATGGACACACTGGGGACAGACACACAGCGGACGGGCACACACGGGACGGACACACAGGAGAAGGACACACAGGGGACGGACACACAGGGGACGGACGCACAGAGGACGGACGCACAGAGGACGGACGCACAGAGGACGGAGGGACACACAGGGATGGACACACAGGAGAGGGAGACACAGAGGACGGACGGACAGAGGACGGACACACAGGGGACGGGACATACAGGGGACGGACACACAGAGGATGGACAGACACACAGAGGACGGACACACAGGGGACGGACACACAGAGGATGGACGGACACACAGAGGACGGACACACAGGGGATGGACACACAGGGGACGGACAGACAGGGGATGGACACACAGGGGACAGACACACAGGGGGCGGACACACAGAGGATGGACGGACACACAGGGGACGGACACACAGAGGACGGACACACAGGGATGGACACACAGAGGATGGACACACAGAGGACGGACACATGGAGGATGGACACACAGGAGATGGACCCACAGGGGACGGACACACGGAGGACAGGCACACGGAGGACGGACACACAGGGGACGGACACACAGAGGACGGACACACAGGGGATGGACACACAGAGGATGGACGCACAGAGGACGGACACACAGAGGATGGACACACGGGAGACGGACACACAGAGGACGGACACACAGAGGACGGACACACAGAGGACGGACACACAGAGGATGGACCCACAGGGGACGGACACACGGAGGACGGACACACGGAGGACGGACACACAGGGGACGGACACACAGAGGACGGACACACGGAGGACGGACACACGGGAGATGGACCCACAGGGACGGACACACGGAGGACGGACACACGGGACGGACACACTGGGGACAGACACACAGGGAACGGACACACAGGGGACGGACGCACAGAGGACGGACACACAGGGGATGGACACACAGGGGATGGACTCACAGAGGACGGACACACAGAGGACGGACACACTGGGGACAGACACACAGCGGACGGGCACACACGGGACGGACACAAAGGAGATGGACACACAGGGGACGGACGCACAGGGGACGGACGCACAGAGGACGGACGCACAGACGACGGACGGACACACGGATGGACACACATGAGAGGGACACACAGAGGACGGACGGACAGAGGACGGACACACAGAGGATGGACACACAGGGGACGGACACACGGAGGATGGACGGACACACGGGACGGACACACAGGGAACGGACAGACAGGGGATGGACACACAGTGGACGGACACACGGAGGACGGACACACGGGACGGACACACAGGGGGCGGACACACAGGAGCGGACACACAGGGGGCGGACACACAGGGGGCGGACACACAGGGGACGGACACACAGAGGACGGACGGACACACTGGGAAGGGACACACAGAGGACGGACGGGCAGGGGCCGGACACACAGAGGACGGATGGACACACAGGGGACGGACACACAGAGGACGGACGGACACACAGGGGACGGACACACAGAGGACGGACGGACGGGACGGACACACGGAACGGACGGACGGGATGGACACATGGGACGGACGGACGCACAGAGGACGGAGGGACACTCAGGGGACGGACACATAGAGGACGGACGGACACTCAGGGGACGGACACACAGAGGACGGACGGAGAGAGGACGGTCACACAGACGACAGACACACAGAGGACGGACGGACACTCGGGACGGACACACAGAGGACGGACGGACACACAGAGGACGGACACACAGAGGACGGACGGACACTCAGGGGACGGACACACAGAGGACGGACGGACACACAGAGGACGGACACACAGGGGACGGACGGACACACAGAGGACGGACACAGGGGAAGGACACAGGGACTGGACGGTCACATAGGGGATGGACACACTGGGGACAGACACAGAGAGCGGACAGACACACAGAGAACGGACAGACACACAGAGGACGGACACACTGGGGATGGACACACAGAGGACGGGCACACAGAGGACGGACACACTGGGGACGGACACACAGGGGACGGACAAACAGGGGACGGACACACAGAGGACGGACACACGGGATGGACACACAGGGGACGGACACACAGAGGACGGACGGACACACGGGACGGACACACAGAGGACGGACACACAGAGGACGGACACACAGAGGACGGACAGACAGGGGACGGACACACGGGACAGACACACAGAGGACGGACAGACGGGATGGACACACAGAGGACGGACACACCGAGGATGGACACACAGGGGACGGACACACAGGAGATGGACACACAGGGACGGACACACAGGGGACGGACACACAGGGACGGACACACAGGGACGGACACACAGAGGACGGACACACAGAGGATGGACACACGGGGGACGGACACACAGGGGACGGACACACAGAGGACGGACCCACAGGGGCTGGACACACAGGGGACGGACACACGGAGGATGGACGGACACACGGGACGGACACACAGATCGGTCACACAGGGAACGGACAGACAGGGGATGGACACACAGTGGACGGACACACAGGGGGCGGACACAGGGGGCGGACACACAGGGGGCGGACACACAGGGGACAGACACACGGAAGACGGACACACAGGGGACGGACACACAGAGGACGGACACCCAGGAGACAGGCACATAGGGGACGAACACACAGAGAACGGACACACAGAGGACGGACACACAGTGGACGGACACGCAGGGGATGGACACACAGGGGACGGACACACTGGGGATGGACACACAAGGGACGGACACACAGGGGACGGACACACAGAGGACGGACGGACACACTGGGAAGGGACACACAGAGGACGGACGGGCAGGGGACGGACACACAGAGGACGGACGGACACACAGGGGACGGACACACAGAGGACGGACGGACGGGACGGACACACAGGGAACGGACGGACGGGATGGACACACGGGACGGACGGACGCACAGAGGACGGAGGGACACTCAGGGGACGGACACATAGAGGACGGACGGACACTCAGGGGACGGACACACAGAGGACGGGCGGAGAGAGGACGGTCACACAGACGACAGACACACAGAGGACGGACGGACCCTCGGGACGGACACACGGGACGGACGGACACTCAGGGGACGGACACACAGAGGACGGACGGACACACAGAGGACGGACACAGGGTATGGACACAGGGACTGGACGGTCACATAGGGGACGGACACACTGGGGATGGACACACAGAGGACGGGCACACAGAGGACGGACACACTGGGGACAGACACAGAGCACGGACGGACACACAGAGAATGGACAGACACACAGAGGACGGACACACTGGGGATGGACACACAGAGGACGGGCACACAGAGGACGGACACACAGGGGACGGACACACAGGGGACGGACACACAGAGGACGGACAGACAGGGGACGGACACACAGAGGACGGACACACAGAGGACGGACACACAGAGGACGGACACACAGGGGACTGACACGCAGAGGACGGACACACTGGGGATGGACACACAGAGGACGGGCACACAGAGGACGGACACACGGGACGGACACACAGAGGACGGACACACAGAGGACGGACACACAGAGGACGGACAGACAGGGGACGGACACACGGGACAGACACACAGAGGACGGACACACCGAGGATGGACACACAGGGGACGGACACACAGGAGATGGAAACACAGGGATGGACACACAGTGACAGACACACAGAGGACGGACACACAGGGGATGGACACACAGGGGACGGACCCACACGGGCTGGACACACAGAGGGGCGGACACACAGGGGATGGACACACAGGACGGACACACGGAGGATGGACGGACACACGGGACGGACACAGATCGGTCACACAGGGAACGGACAGACAGGGGATGGACACACAGTGGACGGACACACAGGGGGCGGACACACGGGCGGACACACAGGGGGCGGACACACAGGGGGCGGACACACAGGGGACAGACACACGGAAGACGGACACACAGGGGGCGGACACACAGGGGGCGGACACACAGGGGACAGACACACGGAAGACGGACACACAAGGGACGAACACACAGAGAACGGACACACAGAGAACGGACACACAGAGGACGGACGGACACACAGGGGACGGACACACAGAGGACGGACGGGCAGGGGACGGACACACAGGGAACGGACGGACGGGATGGACACACGGGACGGACGGACGCACAGAGGACGGAGGGACACTCAGGGGACGGACACATAGAGGACGGACGGACACTCAGGGGACGGACACACAGAGGACGGGCGGAGAGAGGACGGTCACACAGACGACAGACACACAGAGGGCGGACGGACCATCGGGACGGACACACGGGACGGACACACAGGGGGCGGACACACAGGAGCGGACACACAGGGGGCGGACACACAGGGGGCGGACACACAGGGGACAGACACACGGAAGACGGACACACAGAGGACGGACACCCAGGGGACAGGCACATAGGGGACGAACACACAGAGAACGGACACACAGAGGACGGACACACAGTGGACGGACACACAGGGGATGGACACACAGGGGACGGACATACAGGGAACGGACACACAGGGGACGGACACACAGGGGGCGGACACACAGGGGACGGACACACTGGGGACGGACACACAGGGGACGGACACACTGGGGATGGACACACAAGGGACGGACACACAGGGGGCGGACACACAGCGGACGGACACACTGGGGACGGACACACAGGGGACGGACACACAGGGGACAGACACACGGAAGACGGACACACAGAGGACGGACACCCAGGGGACAGGCACATAGGGGACGAACACACAGAGAACGGACACACAGAGGACGGACACACAGTGGACGGACACACAGGGGATGGACACACAGGGGACGGACATACAGGGAACGGACACACAGGGGACGGACACACAGGGGGCGGACACACAGGGGACGGACACACTGGGGACGGACACACAGGGGACGGATACACTGGGGATGGACACACAAGGGACGGACACACAGGGGGTGGACACACTGGGGACGGACACACAGGGGACGGACACACTGGGGATGGACACACAAGGGACGGACACACAGGGAACGGACACACAGGGGACGGACACACAGGGGGCGGACACACGGGGCGGACACACAGGGGACGGACACACAGGGGACGGACACACTGGGGATGGACACACAGGGGACGGACACACAGAGGACGGACGGACACACTGGGAAGGGACACACAGAGGACGGACGGGCAGGGGACGGACACACAGAGGACGGACGGACACACATGGGACGGACACACAGAGGACGGACGGACGGGACGGACACACAGGGAACGGACGGACGGGATGGACACACGGGACGGACGGACGCACAGAGGACGGAGGGACACTCAGGGGACGGACACATAGAGGACGGACGGACACTCAGGGGACGGACACACAGAGGACGGACGGAGAGAGGACGGTCACACAGACTACAGACACACAGAGGACGGACGGACACTCGGGACGGACACACAGAGGACGGACGGACACACAGAGGACGGACACACAGAGGACGGACGGACACTCAGGGGACGGACACACAGAGGACGGACGGACACTCAGGGGACGGACACACAGAGGACGGACACACAGTGGATGGACACACAGGGGACGGACACACGGAGGACGGACACACGGGACGGACACACAGGGGGCGGACACACAGGAGCGGACACACAGGGGGCGGACACACAGGGGGCGGACACACAGGGGACAGACACACGGAAGACGGACACACAGGGGACGGACACATAGGGGACGAACACACAGAGAACGGACACACAGAGGACGGACACACAGTGGACGGACACACAGTGGACGGACACACAGGGGATGGACACACAGGGGACGGACATACAGGGAACGGACACACAGGGGACGGACACACAGGGGGCGGACACACAGGGGACGGACACACAGACGATGGACGGACACACAGGGGATGGACACACAGAGGACGGACACACAGAGGACGGACACACTGGGGACAGACACACAGCGGACGGGCACACACGGGACAGACACACAGGAGAAGGACACACAGGGGACGGACACACAGGGGACGGACGCACAGAGGACGGACGCACAGAGGACGGACGCACAGAGGACGGAGGGACACACAGGGATGGACACACAGGAGAGGGACACACAGAGGACGGACGGACAGAGGACGGACACACAGGGGACGGGACATACAGGGGACGGGACATACAGGGGACGGACACACAGAGGATGGACAGACACACAGAGGACGGACACACAGGGGACGGACACACAGAGGATGGACGGACACACAGAGGACGGACACACAGGGGATGGACACACAGGGGACGGACAGACAGGGGATGGACACACAGGGGACAGACACACAGAGGACGGACACACAGGGGGCGGACACACAGAGGATGGACGGACACACAGGGGACGGACACACAGAGGACGGACACACAGGGATGGACACACAGAGGATGGACACACAGAGGATGGACACACAGGAGATGGACCCACAGGGGACGGACACACGGAGGACGGACACACAGGGGACGGACACACAGAGGACGGACACACAGAGGACGGACACACAGGGGATGGACACACAGGGGATGGACACACAGGGGACGGACACACAGAGGATGGACACACGGGAGATGGACACACAGAGGACGGACACACAGAGGACGGACACACAGAGGACGGACACACAGAGGACGGACACACGGCGGACGGACACACGGAGGACGGACACACAGGGGACGGACACACAGGGGACGGACACACAGGGGATGGACACACAGGGGACGGACACACGGAGGATGGACGGACACACGGGACGGACACACAGGGAACGGACAGACAGGGGATGGACACACAGTGGACGGACACACGGAGGACGGACACACGGGACGGACACACAGGGGGCGGACACACAGGAGCGGACACACAGGGGGCGGACACACAGGGGGCTGACACACAGGGGACAGACACACGGAAGACGGACACACAGGGGACGGACACACAGAGGACGGACACCCAGGGGACAGGCACATAGGGGACGAACACACAGAGAACGGACACACAGAGGACGGACACACAGTGGACGGACACGCAGGGGATGGACACACAAGGGACGGACACACAGGGGACGGACACACAGAGGACGGACGGACACACTGGGAAGGGACACACAGAGGACGGACGGGCAGGGGACGGACACACAGAGGACGGACGGACACACAGGGGACGGACACACAGAGGACGGACGGACGGGACGGACACACAGGGAACGGACGGACGGGATGGACACACTGGACGGACGGACGCACAGAGGACGGAGGGACACTCAGGGGACAGACACATAGAGGACGGACGGACACTCAGGGGACGGACACACAGAGGACGGGCGGAGAGAGGACGGTCACACAGACGACAGGCACACAGAGGGCGGACGGACCCTCGGGACGGACACACGGGACGGACACACAGGGGGCGGACACACAGGAGATGGACCCACAGGGGACGGACACACGGAGGACGGACACCCAGGGGACAGGCACATAGGGGACGAACACACAGAGAACGGACACACAGATGACGGACACACAGTGGACGGACACACGGGATGGACACACAGGGGACGGACATACAGGGAACGGACACACAGGGGACGGACACACAGGGGGCGGACACACAGGGGACGGACACACTGGGGACGGACACACAGGGGACGGACACACTAGGGACGGACACACAGGGGGCGGACACACAGGGGACGGACACACTGGGGACGGACACACAGGGGACGGACACACTGGGGATGGACACACAAGGGACGGACACACAGGGAACGGACACACAGGGGACGGACACACAGGGGACGGACACACAGGGGGCGGACACACAGGGGGCGGACACACAGGGGGCGGACACACAGGGGACGGACACACTGGGGATGGACACACAAGGGACGGACACACAGGGGACGGACACACAGAGGACGGACGGACGGGACGGACACACGGAACGGACGGACGGGATGGACACACGGGACGGACGGACGCACAGAGGACGGAGGGACATTCAGCGGACAGACACAGAGAGGACGGAAGGACACTCAGGGGACGGACACACAGAGGACGGACGGAGAGAGGACGGTCACACAGACTACAGACACACAGAGGACAGACGGACACTCGGGACGGACACACAGAGGACGGACGGACACACAGAGGACGGACACACAGAGGACGGACGGACACTCAGGGGACGGACACACAGAGGACGGACGGACACTCAGGGGACGGACACACAGAGGACGGACGGACACACAGAGGACGGACACAGGGGATGGACACAGGGACTGGACGGTCACATCGGGGATGGACACACTGGGGACAGACACAGAGAGCGGACAGACACACAGAGGACGGACGCACAGAGGACGGACACACAGTGGATGGACACACAGGGGACGGACACACGGAGGACGGACACACGGGACGGACACACAGGGGGCGGACACACAGGAGCGGACACACAGGGGGCGGACACACAGGGGGCGGACACACATGGGACAGACACACGGAAGACGGACACACAGGGGACGGACACATAGGGGACGAACACACAGAGAACGGACACACAGAGGACGGACACACAGTGGACGGACACACAGTGGACGGACACACAGGGGATGGACACACAGGGGACGGACATACAGGGAACGGACACACAGGGGACGGACACACAGGGGGCGGACACACAGGGGACGGACACACAGACGATAGACGGACACACAGGGGATGGACACACAGAGGACGGACACACAGTGGACAGACACACAGTGGACGGACACACAGGGGATGGACACACAGGGGACGGACATACAGGGAACGGACACACAGGGGACGGACACACAGGGGGCGGACACACAGGGGACGGACACACAGACGATGGACGGACACACAGGGAACGGACACACAGGGGACGGACACACAGACGATGGACGGACACACAGGGGATGGACACACTGGGGACAGACACACAGCGGACGGGCACACACGGGACGGACACACAGGAGAAGGACACACAGGGGACGGACACACAGGGGACGGACGCACAGAGGACGGACGCACAGAGGACGGACGCACAGAGGACGGAGGGACACACAGGGATGGACACACAGGAGAGGGAGACACAGAGGACGGACGGACAGAGGACGGACACACAGGGGACGGGACATACAGGGGACGGACACACAGAGGATGGACAGACACACAGAGGACGGACACACAGGGGACGGACACACAGAGGATGGACGGACACACAGAGGACGGACACACAGGGGATGGACACACAGGGGACGGACAGACAGGGGATGGACACACAGGGGACAGACACACAGGGGGCGGACACACAGAGGATGGACGGACACACAGGGGACGGACACACAGAGGACGGACACACAGGGATGGACACACAGAGGATGGACACACAGAGGACGGACACACAGAGGATGGACACACAGGAGATGGACCCACAGGGGACGGACACACGGAGGACGGACACACAGGGGACGGACACACAGAGGACGGACACACAGGGGATGGACACACAGAGGATGGACGCACAGAGGACGGACACACAGAGGATGGACACACGGGAGACGGACACACAGAGGACGGACACACAGAGGACGGACACACAGAGGACGGACACACAGAGGATGGACCCACAGGGGACGGACACACGGAGGACGGACACACGGAGGACGGACACACAGGGGACGGACACACAGGGGACGGACACACGGAGGACGGACACACGGGAGATGGACCCACAGGGACGGACACACGGAGGACGGACACACGGGACGGACACACTGGGGACAGACACACAGGGGACGGACACACAGGGGACGGACGCACAGAGGACGGACACACAGGGGATGGACACACAGGGGATGGACTCACAGAGGACGGACACACAGAGGACGGACACACAGGGGATGGACACACAGGGGATGGACTCACAGAGGACGGACACACAGAGGACGGACACACTGGGGACAGACACACAGCGGACGGGCACACACGGGACGGACACACAGGAGATGGACACACAGGGGACGGACGCACAGGGGACGGACGCACAGACGACGGACGGACACACGGATGGACACACATGAGAGGGACACACAGAGGACGGACGGACAGAGGACGGACACACAGAGGATGGACACACAGGGGACGGACACACGGAGGATGGACGGACACACGGGACGGACACACAGGGAACGGACAGACAGGGGATGGACACACAGTGGACGGACACACGGAGGACGGACACACGGGACGGACACACAGGGGGCGGACACACAGGAGCGGACACACAGGGGGCGGACACACAGGGGGCGGACACACAGGGGGCGGACACACAGGGGACGGACACACAGAGGACGGACGGACTCACTGGGAAGGGACACACAGAGGACGGACGGGCAGGGGCCGGACACACAGAGGACGGACGGACACACAGGGGACGGACACACAGAGGACGGACGGACACACAGGGGACGGACACACAGAGGACGGACGGACGGGACGGACACACGGAACGGACGGACGGGATGGACACATGGGACGGACGGACGCACAGAGGACGGAGGGACACTCAGGGGACGGACACATAGAGGACGGACGGACACTCAGGGGACGGACACACAGAGGACGGACGGAGAGAGGACGGTCACACAGACAACAGACACACAGAGGACGGACGGACACTCGGGACGGACACACAGAGGACGGACGGACACACAGAGGACGGACACACAGAGGACGGACGGACACTCGGGACGGACACACAGAGGACGGACGGACACACAGAGGACGGACACACAGGGGACGGACGGACACACAGAGGACGGACACAGGGGAAGGACACAGGGACTGGACGGTCACATAGGGGATGGACACACTGGGGACAGACACAGAGAGCGGACAGACACACAGAGAACGGACAGACACACAGAGGACGGACACACTGGGGATGGACACACAGAGGACGGGCACACAGAGGACGGACACACTGGGGACAGACACAGAGCACGGACGGACACACAGAGAATGGACAGACACACAGAGGACGGACACACTGGGGATGGACACACAGAGGACGGGCACACAGAGGACGGACACACAGGGGACGGACACACAGGGGACGGACACACAGAGGACGGACACACGGGATGGACACACAGGGGACGGACACACAGAGGACGGACGGACACACGGGACGGACACACAGAGGACGGACACACAGAGGACGGACACACAGAGGACGGACAGACAGGGGACGGACACACGGGACAGACACACAGAGGACGGACAGACGGGATGGACACACAGAGGACGGACACACCGAGGATGGACACACAGGGGACGGACACACAGGAGATGGACACACAGGGACGGACACACAGGGGACGGACACACAGGGACCGACACACAGGGACGGACACACAGAGGACGGACACACAGAGGATGGACACACGGGGGACGGACACACAGGGGACGGACACACAGAGGACGGACCCACAGGGGCTGGACACACAGGGGACGGACACACGGAGGATGGACGGACACACGGGACGGACACACAGATCGGTCACACAGGGAACGGACAGACAGGGGATGGACACACAGTGGACGGACACACAGGGGGCGGACACAGGGGGCGGACACACAGGGGGCGGACACACAGGGGACAGACACACGGAAGACGGACACACAGGGGACGGACACACAGAGGACGGACACCCAGGAGACAGGCACATAGGGGACGAACACACAGAGAACGGACACACAGAGGACGGACACACAGTGGACGGACACGCAGGGGATGGACACACAGGGGACGGACACACTGGGGATGGACACACAAGGGACGGACACACAGGGGACGGACACACAGAGGACGGACGGACACACTGGGAAGGGACACACAGAGGACGGACGGGCAGGGGACGGACACACAGAGGACGGACGGACACACAGGGGACGGACACACAGAGGACGGACGGACGGGACGGACACACAGGGAACGGACGGACGGGATGGACACACGGGACGGACGGACGCACAGAGGACGGAGGGACACTCAGGGGACGGACACATAGAGGACGGACGGACACTCAGGGGACGGACACACAGAGGACGGGCGGAGAGAGGACGGTCACACAGACGACAGACACATAGAGGACGGACGGACCCTCGGGACGGACACACGGGACGGACACACGGGGCGGACACACAGGGGGCGGACACACAGGGGGCGGACACACAGGGGGCGGACACACAGGGGACAGACACACGGAAGACGGACACACAGAGGACGGACACCCAGGGGACAGGCACATAGGGGACGAACACACAGAGAACGGACACACAGAGGACGGACACACAGTGGACGGACACACAGGGGATGGACACACAGGGGACGGACATACAGGGGACGGACACACTGGGGATGGCACACAAGGGACGGACACACAGGGGACGGACACACAGGGGACGGACACACAGGGGACGGACGGGGAGGGGACGGACACACAGAGGACGGACGGACACACAGAGGACGGACACACAGAGGACGGACGGACGAGACGGACACACAGGGAACGGACGGACGGGATGGACACACGGGACGGACGGACACACAGAGGACGGAGGGACATTCAGGGGACAGACACAGAGAGGACGGACGGACACTCAGGGGACGGACACACAGAGGACGGACGGAGAGAGGACGGTCACACAGACTACAGACACACAGAGGACGGGCGGACACTCGGGACGGACACACAGAGGACGGACGGACACACAGAGGACGGACACAGGGGATGGACACAGGGACTGGACGGTCACATAGGGGATGGACACAGTGGGGACAGACACAGAGAGCGGACAGACACACAGAGAACGGACAGACACACAGAGAACGGACAGACACACAGAGGACGGACACACTGGGGACAGACACAGAGCACGGACGGATACACAGAGAATGGACAGACACACAGAGGACGGACAAACTGGGGATGGACACACAGAGGACGGGCACACAGAGGACGGACACACAGGGGACGGACACACAGGGGACGGACACACAGAGGACGGACACACAGAGGACGGACAGACAGGGGACGGACACACAGAGGACGGACGGACACACGGGACGGACACACAGAGGACGGACACACAGAGGACGGACACACAGAGGACGGACAGACAGGGGACGGACACACGGGACGGACACACAGAGGACGGACAGCCAGGGGATGGACACACAGAGGACGGACACACCGAGGACGTACGCATTGGGGACAGACACACAGAGGACGGGCACACAGGGGACGGACACACAGGGGACGGACACACAGAGGACGGACCCACAGGGGATGGGCACACGGGACGGACACACGGAGGATGGACGGACACACCGGACGGACACACAGATCGGTCACACAGGGAACGGACAGACAGGGGATGGACACACAGTGGACGGACACACAGGGGGCGGACACACAGGGGGCGGACACACAGGGGGCGGACACACAGGGGGCGGACACACAGGGGACGGACACATAGGGGACGAACACACAGAGAACGGACACACAGAGGACGGACACACAGTGGACGGACACGCAGGGGATGGACACACAGGGGACGGACATACAGGGGACGGACACACAGGGGACGGACACACAGGGGGCGGACACACAGGGGACGGACACACTGGGGATGGACACACAAGGGACGGACACACAGGGGACGGACACACAGAGGACGGACGGACACACTGGGAAGGGACACACAGAGGACGGACGGGCAGGGGACGGACACACAGGGAACGGACGGACGGGGTGGACACACGGGACGGACGGACGCACAGAGGATGGAGGGACACTCAGGGGACGGACACACAGAGGATGGAGGGACACTCAGGGGACGGACACACAGAGGACGGACGGAAGGGACGGACACACAGGGAACGGACGGACGGGGTGGACACACGGGACGGACGGACGCACAGAGGATGGAGGGACACTCAGGGGACGGACACACAGAGGATGGAGGGACACTCAGGGGACGGACACACAGAGGACGGACGGACACACAGACGACGGACACACAGAGGACGGATGGACACTCGGGACGGACACACAGAGGACGGACACACAGAGGACGGATGGACACTCAGGGGACGGACACACAGAGGACGGACGGACACTCAGGGGACGGACGGACAGAGGACGGACACAGGGGATGGACACAGGGACTGGACGGTCACATAGGGGATGGACACACTGGGGACAGACACAGAGAGCGGACAGACACACAGAGGATGGACCCACAGGGGACGGACACACAGAGGACGGACACACGGGACGGACACACAGGGGACGGACACACAGGGGACGGACACACGGCGGACGGACACACGGCTGACGGACACACAGGGGACGGGACACACAGGGGACGGACACACAGAGGATGGACACAGAGGACGGACACACAGGAGACGGACACACAGGGGACGGACAGACAGGGGACTGACACACAGGGGACGGACACACAGAGGATGGGCGGACACACAGAGGATGGACACACAGAGGACGGACACACAGGGGACGAACAGACAGGGGATGGACACACGGGACGGACACACGGGGGACGGACACACAGAGCACGGACACCCAAGGGACGGACACACAGAGGACGGACAGACAGGGGATGGACACCCAGGGGACGGACACACTGGGGTCGGACACACAGAGGATGGACACACAGAGGACGGACACACAGAGGACGGACACACAAAGGACAGACACACAGGGGGCGGACACACGGGAGATGGACACACAGAGGACGGACACACAGGGGACGGACACACAGAGGATGGACACACAGGAGATAGACCCACAGGGGACGGACACACAGAGGATGGACGGACACACAGGGGACGGACACACAGAGGACGGACACACAGGGGATGGACACACAGAGGATGGACACACAGGAGATGGACCCACAGGGGACGGACACACGGAGGACGGACACACGGAGGACGGACACACAGGGGACGGACACACAGAGGACGGACACACAGGGGACGGACACATAGGGGACGGACACACAGGGGATGGACACACGGAGGACGGACACACTGGGGACGGACACATAGGGGACGGACACACAGGGGACGGGCACACGGGACGGGACACACAGGGGACGGACACACAGAGGATGGACGGACACACAGAGGATGGACACACAGAGGACGGACACACAGGAGACGGACAGACAGGGGATGGACACAAGGGACAGACACACAGGGGACAGACACACAGGGGACGGACACACAGAGGATGGGCGGACACACAGAGGATGGACACACAGAGGACGGACACACAGGGGACGAACAGACAGGGGATGGACACACGGGACGGACACACGGGGGACGGACACACAGAGCACGGACACCCAAGGGACGGACACACAGAGGATGGACGGACACACTGGGGACGGCACACAGAGGACGGACAGACAGGGGATGGACACCCAGAGGACGGACATTCAGAGGACAGACACACAGGGGGCGGACACACGGGAGATGGACACACAGAGGACGGACACACAGAGGATGGACACACAGGAGATGGACCCACAGGGGTCGGACACACAGTGGATGGACGGACACACAGGGGACGGACACACAGAGGACGGACACACAGGGGATGGACACACAGAGGACGGACACACAGAGGACGGACACACAGAGGACAGACACACAGGGGGCGGACACACGGGAGATGGACACACAGAGGACGGGCACACACGGGACGGACACACAGGAGATGGACACACAGGGGACGGACACACAGGGGACGGACGCACAGAGGACGGACGCACAGAGGACGGACGCACAGAGGACGGACGGACACACAGGGATGGACACACAGGAGAGGGACACACAGAGGACGGACGGAGAGAGGACGGTCACACAGACGACAGACACACAGAGGACGGGCGGACACTCGGGACGGACACACAGAGGACGGACGGACACACAGAGGACGGACACACAGAGCACGGACGGACACTCAGGGGACGGACACACAGAGGACGGACGGACACTCAGGGGACGGACACACAGAGGACGGACGGACACACAGAGGACGGACACAGGGGATGGACACAGGGACTGGACGGTCACATAGGGGATGGACACACTGGGGACAGACACAGAGAGCGGACAGACACACAGAGAACGGACAGACACACAGAGGACGGACACACTGGGGATGGACACACAGAGGACGGGCACACAGAGGACGGACACACTGGGGACAGACACACAGGGGACGGACACACAGAGGACGGACACACAGGGGACGGACACACGGGACAGACACACAGAGGACGGACACACCGAGGATGGACACACAGGGGACGGACACACAGGAGATGGACACACAGGGACGGACACACAGGGACGGACACACAGGGACGGACACACAGAGGACGGACACACAGGGGATGGACACACGGGGGACGGACACACGGGGGACGGACACACAGAGGACGGACACACAGGGGACAGACACACAGAGGATGGACGGACACACGGGACGGACACACAGATCGGTCACACAGGGAACGGACAGACAGGGGATGGACACACAGTGGACGGACACACAGTGGACGGACACACAGGGGACGGACACACAGGGGGCGGACACACAGGGGGCGGACACACAGGGGACAGACACACGGAAGACGGACACACAGGGGACGGACACCCAGGAGACAGGCACATAGGGGACGAACACACAGAGAACGGACACACAGAGGACGAACACACAGTGGACGGACACGCAGGGGATGGACACACAGGGGACGGACACACTGGGGATGGACACACAAGGGACGGACACACAGGGGACGGACACACAGAGGACGGACGGACACACTGGGAAGGGACACACAGGACGGACGGGCAGGGGACGGACACACAGAGGACGGACGGACGGGACGGAAACACAGGGAACGGACGGACGGGATGGACACACGGGACGGACGGACACACAGGGGACGGACACACAGAGGACGGACGGACACACAGGGGACGGACACACAGAGGACGGACGGACGGGACGGACACACAGGGAACGGACGGACGGGATGGACACACGGGACGGACGGACGCACAGAGGACGGAGGGACACTCAGGGGACGGACACATAGAGGACGGACGGACACTCAGGGGACGGACACACAGAGGACGGGCGGAGAGAGGACGGTCACACAGACGACAGACACACAGAGGACGGACGGACCCTCGGGACGGACACACGGGACGGACACACAGGGGGCGGACACACAGGGGGCGGACACACAGGAGCGGACACACAGGGGGCGGACACACAGGAGCGGACACACAGGGGGCGGACACACAGGGGGCGGACACACAGGGGACAGACACACGGAAGACGGACACACAGAGGACGGACACACAGTGGACGGACACACAGTGGACGGACACACAGGGGATGGACACACAGGGGACGGACATACAGGGAACGGACACACAGGGGATGGACACACAGGGGACGGACACACAGGGGGCGGACACACAGGGGACGGACACACAGAGGACGGACACACAGTGGACGGACACACAGTGGACGGACACACAGGGGATGGACACACAGGGGGCGGACACACAGGGGATGGACACACAAGGGACGGACACACAGGGGACGGACACACTGGGGATGGACACACAGAGGACGGACACACAAGGGACGGACACACAGGGGACGGACACACAGAGGACGGACGGACACACTGGGAAGGGACACACAGAGGACGGACGGGCAGGGGACGGACACACAGAGGACGGACGGACACACAGGGGACGGACACACAGAGGACGGACACACAGAGGACGGACACACAGGAGCGGACACACAGGGGGCGGACACACAGGGGGCGGACACACAGGGGACAGACACACGGAAGACGGACACACAGAGGACGGACACCCAGGGGACAGGCACATAGGGGACGAACACACAGAGAACGGACACAAAGAGGACGGACACACAGTGGACGGACACACAGTGGACGGACACACAGAGGACGAACACACAGTGGACGGACACGCAGGGGATGGACACACAGGGGACGGACACACTGGGGATGGACACACAAGGGACGGACACACAGGGGACGGACACACAGAGGACGGACGGACACACTGGGAAGGGACACACAGGACGGACGGGCAGGGGACGGACACACAGAGGACGGACGGACGGGACGGAAACACAGGGAACGGACGGACGGGATGGACACACGGGACGGACGGACACACAGGGGACGGACACACAGAGGACGGACGGACACACAGGGGACGGACACACAGAGGACGGACGGACGGGACGGACACACAGGGAACGGACGGACGGGATGGACACACGGGACGGACGGACGCACAGAGGACGGAGGGACACTCAGGGGACGGACACATAGAGGACGGACGGACACTCAGGGGACGGACACACAGAGGACGGGCGGAGAGAGGACGGTCACACAGACGACAGACACACAGAGGACGGACGGACCCTCGGGACGGACACACGGGACGGACACACAGGGGGCGGACACACAGGGGGCGGACACACAGGAGCGGACACACAGGGGGCGGACACACAGGAGCGGACACACAGGGGGCGGACACACAGGGGGCGGACACACAGGGGACAGACACACGGAAGACGGACACACAGAGGACGGACACACAGTGGACGGACACACAGTGGACGGACACACAGGGGATGGACACACAGGGGACGGACATACAGGGAACGGACACACAGGGGACGGACACACAGGGGACGGACACACAGGGGGCGGACACACAGGGGACGGACACACAGAGGACGGACACACAGAGGACGGACACACAGTGGACGGACACACAGTGGACGGACACACAGGGGATGGACACACAGGGGGCGGACACACAGGGGATGGACACACAAGGGACGGACACACAGGGGACGGACACACTGGGGATGGACACACAGAGGACGGACACACAAGGGACGGACACACAGGGGACGGACACACAGAGGACGGACGGACACACTGGGAAGGGGCACACAGAGGACGGACGGGCAGGGGACGGACACACAGAGGACGGACGGACACACAGGGGACGGACACACAGAGGACGGACACACAGAGGATGGACACACAGGAGCGGACACACAGGGGGCGGACACACAGGGGGCGGACACACAGGGGACAGACACACGGAAGACGGACACACAGAGGACGGACACCCAGGGGACAGGCACATAGGGGACGAACACACAGAGAACGGACACAAAGAGGACGGACACACAGTGGACGGACACACAGTGGACGGACACACAGGGGATGGACACACAGGGGACGGACATACAGGGAACGGACACACAGGGGACGGACACACAGGGGACGGACACACAGGGGGCGGACACACAGGGGACGGACACACAGAGGACGGACACACAGAGGACGGACACACAGTGGACGGACACACAGTGGACGGACACACAGGGGATGGACACACAGGGGGCGGACACACAGGGGATGGACACACAAGGGACGGACACACAGGGGACGGACACACTGGGGATGGACACACAGAGGACGGACACACAAGGGACGGACACATAGGGGACGGACACACAGAGGACGGACGGACACACTGGGAAGGGACACACAGAGGACGGACGGGCAGGGGACGGACACACAGAGGACGGACGGACACACAGAGGACGGACACACAGAGGACGGACGGACGGGACGGACACACAGGGAACGGACGGACGGGATGGACACACGGGACGGACGGACGCACAGAGGACGGAGGGACATTCAGGGGACAGACACAGAGAGGACGGACGGACATTCAGGGTACGGACACACAGAGGACGGACGGAGAGAGGACGGTCACACAGACGACAGACACACAGAGGACGGACGGACACTCGGGACGGACACACAGAGGACGGACGGACACACAGAGGACGGACACACAGAGGACGGACGGACACTCAGGGGACGGACACACAGAGGACGGACGGACACTCAGGGGACGGACACACAGAGGACGGACGGACACACAGAGGACGGACACAGGGGATGGACACAGGGACTGGACGGTCACATAGGGGATGGACACACTGGGGACAGACACAGAGAGCGGACAGACACACAGAGAACGGACAGACACACAGAGGACGGGCACACAGAGGACGGGCACACAGAGGACGGACACACTGGGGACAGACACAGAGCACGGACGGACACACAGAGAACGGACAGACACACAGAGGATGGACACACTGGGGATCGACACACAGAGGACGGGCACACAGAGGACGGACACACAGGGGACGGACACACAGGGGACGGACACACAGGGGACGGACACACAGAGGACGGACACACAGAGGACGGACACACAGGGGACGGACACACAGGGGACGGACAGACAAGGGACGGACACACAGAGGACGGACGGACACACGGGATGGACACACAGAGGACGGACAGACAGGGGACGGACACACGGGACGGACACACAGAGGACGGACAGAGAGGGGATGGACACACAGAGGACGGACACACCGAGGACGTACGCATTGGGGACAGACACACAGAGGACGGGCACACAGGGGACGGACACACAGGAGATGGACACACAGGGGACGGACACACAGGGGACGGACACACAGAGTACACAGGGGACGGACACACAGAGGACGGACCCACAGGGGATGGACACACGGGACGGACACACGGAGGATGGACGGACACAAGGGACGGAAACACAGATCGATCACACAGGGAACGGACAGACAGGGGGTGGACACACAGTGGGCGGACACACAGGGGGCGGACACACAGGGGACGGACACACAGGGGGCGGACACACAGGGGGCGGACACACAGGGGGCGGACACACAGGGGACGAACACACAGAGAACGGACACACAGAGGACGGACACACAGTGGACGGACACGCAGGGGATGGACACACAGGGGACGGACATACAGGGGACGGACACACAGGGGGCGGACACACAGGGGACGGACACACTGGGGATGGACACACAAGGGACGGACACACAGGGGACGGACACACAGAGGACGGACGGGCAGGGGCCGGACACACAGAGGACGGACGGACACACAGGGGACGGACACACAGAGGACGGACGGACACACAGGGGACGGACACACAGAGGACGGACGGACGGGACGGACACACAGGGAACGGACGGACGGGGTGGAAACACGGGACGGACGGACGCACAGAGGATGGAGGGACACTCAGGGGACGGACACATAGAGGACGGACGGACACACAGACGACAGACACACAGAGGACGGATGGACACTCGGGACGGACACACAGAGGACGGACACACAGAGGACGGATGGACACTCAGGGGACGGACACACAGAGGACGGACGGACACTCAGGGGACGGACGGACAGAGGACGGACACACAGAGGACGGACACAGGGGATGGACACAGGGACTGGACGGTCACATAGGGGATGGACACACTGGGGACAGACACAGAGAGCGGACAGACACACAGAGGATGGACCCACAGGGGACGGACACACGGGACGGACACACAGGGGACGGACACACAGAGGACGGACACACGGCGGACGGACACACGGCTGACGGACACACAGGTGACGGGACACACAGAGGATGGACACAGAGGACGGACACACAGGAGACGGACACACAGGGGACGGACAGACAGGGGACAGACACACAGGGGACGGACACACAGAGGATGGGTGGACACACAGAGGATGGACACACAGGGGACGGACACACAGGGGACGGACACACAGAGGATGGACACAGAGGACGGACACACAGGAGAGGGACACACAGGGGACGGACACACAGAGGATGGACACAGAGGACGGACACACAGGAGACGGACACACAGGGGACGGACAGACAGGGGACAGACACACAGGGGACGGACACACAGAGGATGGGTGGACACACAGAGGATGGACACACAGAGGACGGACACACAGAGGACGAACAGACAGGGGATGGACACACGGGACGGACACACGGGGGACGGAGACACAGAGCACGGGCACCCAAGGGACGGACACACAGAGGACGGACACACAGAGGATGGACACACAGAGGACGGACACACAGAGGACGGACACACAGAGGACAGACACACAGGGGGCGGACACACGGGAGATGGACACACAGAGGACGGACACACAGAGGACGGACACACAGAGGATGGACACACAGGAGATGGACCCACAGGGGACGGACACACAGAGGATGGACGGACACACAGGGGACGGACACACAGAGGACGGACACACAGGGGATGGACACACAGAGGATGGACACACAGAGGATGGACACACAGGAGATGGACCCACAGGGGACGGACACACGGAGGACGGACACACGGAGGACGGACACACAGGGGACGGACACACAGAGGACGGACACACAGGGGACGGACACATAGGGGACGGACACACAGGGGATGGACACACGGAGGACGGACACACTGGGGACGGACACATAGGGGACGGGCACACAGGGGACGGACACACGGGACGGGACACACAGGGGACGGACACACAGAGGATGGACGGACACGGAGGATGGACACACAGAGGACGGACACACAGGAGACGGACAGACAGGGGATGGACACACGGGACAGACACACAGGGGACGGACACACAGAGGATGGGCGGACACACAGAGGATGGACACACAGAGGACGGACACACAGGGGACGAACAGACAGGGGATGGACACACGGGACGGACACACGGGGGACGGACACACAGAGCACGGACACCCAAGGGACGGACACACAGAGGATGGACGGACACACTGGGGACGGACACACAGAGGACGGACACACAGAGGACGGACACACAGAGGACAGACACACAGGGGGCGGACACACGGGAGATGGACACACAGAGGACGGACACACAGAGGATGGACACACAGGAGATGGACCCACAGGGGTCGGACACACAGAGGATGGACGGACACACAGGGGACGGACACACAGAGGACGGACACACAGGGGACGGACACACAGAGGACGGACACACAGAGGACGGACACACAGAGGACGGACGCACAGAGGACAGACACACAGGGGGCGGACACACGGGAGATGGACACACAGAGGACGGACACACAGAGGACGGACACACGGAGGACGGACACACAGAGGACGGACACACAGGGGACGGACACACAGAGGACGGACGCACAGAGGACAGACACACAGGGGCGGACACACGGGAGATGGACACACAGAGGACGGACACACAGGGGACGGACACACAGAGGACGGACACACAGGGGACGGACACACAGAAGATGGACACACAGAGGACGGACACACAGAGGATGGACACACAGGAGATGGACCCACAGGGGACGGACACACGGAGGACGGACACAACAGGGGACGGACACACAGACGATCGACGGACACACAGGGGATGGACACTCAGAGGACGGACACACAGAGGACAGACACACTGGGGACAGACACACAGCGGACGGGCACACACGGGACGGACACACAGGAGATGGACACACAGGGGACGGACACACAGGGGACGGACGCACAGAGGACGGACGCACAGAGGACGGACGGACACACAGGGATGGACACACAGGAGAGGGACACACAGAGGACGGACGGACACACAGAGAACGGACACACAAAGGACGGACACACAGGGGATGGACACAGGGACCGGATGGACACATAGGTGATGGACACACTGGGGACAGACACAGAGAGAAACAGACACACAGGGGATGGACACACAGGGGACGGACACACAGGGGACGGACACACAGAGGACGGACACACAGAGGACGGACACACGGCGGACGGACAGACAGGGGATGGAAACACAGGGGACGGACACACAGGGGACGGACACACACAGGGGACAGACACACAGGGGACCCGACACACAGAGAATGGACACACAGAGGACGGACACACTGGGGATGGACACACAGAGGACGGACACACAGAGGACGGACACACGGCGGACGGACAGACAGGGGATGGAAACACAGGGGACGGACACACAGGGGACGGACACACACAGGGGACAGACACACAGGGGACCCGACACACAGAGAATGGACACACAGAGGACGGAAAGACAGGGGATGGACACACAGGGGACGGACACAGGGGACGGACACACAGGGGACGGACACACAGGGGACGGACACACGGCGGACGGAGATACAGAGGACGGACACACAGCGGAAGGACAGACAGTGGACGGACACACAGGGGACAGACCCACAGGGGACGGACACAGAGGACGGACACACAGGGGACGGACACACAGGGGACGGACACACAGGGGACGGACACACAGAGGATGGACACACAGAGGACGGACACACGGCGGACGGACACACAGGGGACGGACACATAGGGGACGGACACACAGGGGATGGACACACGGAGGACGGACACACTGGGGACGGACACATAGGGGACGGACACACAGGGGATGGACACAGAGGACGGACACACTAGGGACAGACACACAGGGTACGGACACACAGAGGACGGACACACGGCGGACGGACAGACGGGGTGGACACACAGGGGACGGACACACAGGGGACGGACACACAGGGGACGGAAACACAGGGGACGGACACACAGAGGATGGACACACAGGGGACGGACACACAGGGGACGGTCACACGGCGGACGGACACACGGAGGACGGGCACACAGGGGACGGTCACACGGCGGACGGACAGACAGGGGATGGACACAGGGGATGGACACACGGGGGACGGACACACGGGGGACGGACACACAGGGGACGGTCACACGGCGGACGGACACACGGAGGACGGACATACAGAGGACGGACACACGGCGGAAGGACAGACAGGGGACGGACACACAGGGGACGGACACACAGAGGACGGACACACGGCGGACGGACAGACAGGGGACGGACACACAGGGGACACACCCACAGGGGACGGACACACAGAGGACGGACACACAGGGGACGGACACACAGAGGACGGACACACAGAGGATGGACACACAGGAGATGGACACACGGAGGACAGACACACGGAGGACGGACACACAGGGGACGGACACACAGGGGACGGACACGCAGAGGACGGACACACAGGGGATGGACACACAGAGGATGGACGCACAGAGGACGGACACACAGAGGATGGACACACGGGAGATGGACACACAGAGGACGGACACACAGAGGACGGACACACAGAGGATGGACACACAGGAGATGGACCCACAGGGGACGGACACAAGGAGGACGGACACACAAACGATGGACGGACACACAGGGGATGGACACACAGAGGACGGACACACAGGAGAAGGACACACAGGGGACGGACACACAGGGGACGGACGCACAGAGGACGGACGGACACACAGGGATGGACACACAGGAGAGGGACACACAGAGGACGGACAGACAGAGGACGGACAGACAGAGGACGGACACACAGAGGACGGACAAACAGGGGATGGACACAGGGACCGGATGGACACATAGGTGATGGACACACTGGGGACAGACACAGAGAGAAACAGACACACAGGGGATGGACACACAGGGGACGGACACACTGGGGACAGACACAGAGCACGGACGGACACACAGAGAACGGACAGACACACAGAGGACGGACACACTGGGGATGGACACACAGAGGACGGGCACACAGAGGACGGTCACACAGGGGACGGACACACAGTGGACGGACACATAGGGGACGGACACACGGGAGATGGACACACAGAGGACGGACACACAGAGGATGGACGGACACACAGGGGACGGATACACAGAGGACGGACACACAGGGGATGGACACACAGAGGATGGACACACAGAGGAAGGACACACAGGAGATGGACCCACAGGGGACGGACACACGGAGGACGGACACACGGAGGACGGACACACAGGGGACGGACACACAGAAGATCGACGGACACACAGAGGACGGACACACAGGGGACGGACACACAGGGGACGGACACACAGGGGATGGACACTCAGAGGACGGACACACAGGAGATGGACACACAGGGGACGGACACACAGGGGACGGACGCACAGAGGACGGACGCACAGAGGACGGAAGCACAGAGGACGGACGGACACACAGGGATGGACACACAGGAGAGGGACACACAGAGGACGGACGCACAGAGGACGGACGGACACACAGGGATGGACACACAGGAGAGGGACACACAGAGGACGGACGGACAGAGGACGGACACACAGAGGACGGACACACAAAGGACTGACACACATGGGATGGACACAGGGACCGGATGGACACATAGGTGATGGACACACTGGGGACAGACACAGAGAGAAACAGACACACAGGGGATGGACACACGGGACGGACACACTGGGGACAGACACAGAGCACGGACGGACACACAGAGAACGGACAGACACACAGAGGACGGACACACTGGGGATGGACACACAGAGGACGGGCACACAGAGGACGGACACACAGGGGACGGACACATAGGGGACGGACACACAGGGGATGGCCACACAGAGGACGGACACACGGAGGATGGACACACGGAGGACGGACACATAGGGGACGGACACACAGAGGACGGACACACAGAGGACGGACACACGGCGGACGGACAGACAGGGGATGGAAACACAGGGGATGGACACACAGGGGACGGACACACTGGGGATGGACACACAAGGGACGGACACACAGGGGACGGACACACAGAGGACGGACGGACACACTGGGAAGGGACACACAGGACGGACGGGCAGGGGACGGACACACAGAGGACGGACGGACGGGACGGAAACACAGGGAACGGACGGACGGGATGGACACACGGGACGGACGGACACACAGGGGACGGACACACAGAGGACGGACGGACACACAGGGGACGGACACACAGAGGACGGACGGACGGGACGGACACACAGGGAACGGACGGACGGGATGGACACACGGGACGGACGGACGCACAGAGGACGGAGGGACACTCAGGGGACGGACACATAGAGGACGGACGGACACTCAGGGGACGGACACACAGGGGACGGACACACAGGGGACGGACACGCAGAGGACGGACACACAGGGGATGGACACACAGAGGATGGACGCACAGAGGACGGACACACAGAGGATGGACACACGGGAGATGGACACACAGAGGACGGACACAAGGAGGACGGACACACAAACGATGGACGGACACACAGGGGATGGACACACAGAGGACGGACACACAGGAGAAGGACACACAGGGGACGGACGCACAGGGGACGGACGCACAGAGGACGGACGGACACACAGGGATGGACACACAGGAGAGGGACACACAGAGGACGGACAGACAGAGGACGGACAGACAGAGGACGGACACACAGAGGACGGACAAACAGGGGATGGACACAGGGACCGGATGGACACATAGGTGATGGACACACTGGGGACAGACACAGAGAGAAACAGACACACAGGGGATGGACACACAGGGGACGGACACACTGGGGACAGACACAGAGCACGGACGGACACACAGAGAACGGACAGACACACAGAGGACGGACACACTGGGGATGGACACACAGAGGACGGGCACACAGAGGACGGTCACACAGGGGACGGACACACAGTGGACGGACACATAGGGGACGGACACACGGGAGATGGACACACAGAGGACGGACACACAGAGGATGGACGGACACACAGGGGACGGATACACAGAGGACGGACACACAGGGGATGGACACACAGAGGATGGACACACAGAGGAAGGACACACAGGAGATGGACCCACAGGGGACGGACACACGGAGGACGGACACACGGAGGACGGACACACAGGGGACGGACACACAGAAGATCGACGGACACACAGAGGACGGACACACAGGGGACGGACACACAGGGGACGGACACACAGGGGATGGACACTCAGAGGACGGACACACAGGAGATGGACACACAGGGGACGGACACACAGGGGACGGACGCACAGAGGACGGACGCACAGAGGACGGAAGCACAGAGGACGGACGGACACACAGGGATGGACACACAGGAGAGGGACACACAGAGGACGGACGCACAGAGGACGGACGGACACACAGGGATGGACACACAGGAGAGGGACACACAGAGGACGGACGGACAGAGGACGGACACACAGAGGACGGACACACAAAGGACTGACACACATGGGATGGACACAGGGACCGGATGGACACATAGGTGATGGACACACTGGGGACAGACACAGAGAGAAACAGACACACAGGGGATGGACACACGGGACGGACACACTGGGGACAGACACAGAGCACGGACGGACACACAGAGAACGGACAGACACACAGAGGACGGACACACTGGGGATGGACACACAGAGGACGGGCACACAGAGGACGGACACACAGGGGACGGACACATAGGGGACGGACACACAGGGGATGGCCACACAGAGGACGGACACACGGAGGATGGACACACGGAGGACGGACACATAGGGGACGGACACACAGAGGACGGACACACAGAGGACGGACACACGGCGGACGGACAGACAGGGGATGGAAACACAGGGGATGGACACACAGGGGACGGACACACTGGGGATGGACACACAAGGGACGGACACACAGGGGACGGACACACAGAGGACGGACGGACACACTGGGAAGGGACACACAGGACGGACGGGCAGGGGACGGACACACAGAGGACGGACGGACGGGACGGAAACACAGGGAACGGACGGACGGGATGGACACACGGGACGGACGGACACACAGGGGACGGACACACAGAGGACGGACGGACACACAGGGGACGGACACACAGAGGACGGACGGACGGGACGGACACACAGGGAACGGACGGACGGGATGGACACACGGGACGGACGGACGCACAGAGGACGGAGGGACACTCAGGGGACGGACACATAGAGGACGGACGGACACTCAGGGGACGGACACACAGAGGACGGGCGGAGAGAGGACGGTCACACAGACGACAGACACACAGAGGACGGACGGACCCTCGGGACGGACACACGGGACGGACACACAGGGGGCGGACACACAGGGGGCGGACACACAGAGGACGGACACACAGAGGACGGACACACAGGAGCGGACACACAGGGGGCGGACACACAGGGGACGGACACACAGGAGATGGACACACAGGAGATGGACACACAGGGGACGGACACACAGGGGACGGACACACACAGGGGACAGACACACAGGGGACCCGACACACACAGAATGGACACACAGAGGACGGAAAGACAGGGGATGGACACACAGGGGACGGACACAGGGGACGGACACACAGGGGACGGACACACAGGGGACGGACACACGGCGGACGGACATACAGAGGACGGACACACGGCGGAAGGACAGACAGTGGACGGACACACAGGGGACAGACCCACAGGGGATGGACACAGAGGACGGACACACAGGGGACGGACACACAGGGGACGGACACACAGGGGACGGACACACAGAGGATGGACACACAGAGGACGGACACACGGCGGACGGACACACAGGGGACGGACACATAGGGGACGGACACACAGGGGATGGACACACGGAGGACGGACACACTGGGGACGGACACATAGGGGACGGACACACAGGGGATGGACACAGAGGACGGACACACTAGGGACAGACACACAGGGTACGGACACACAGAGGACGGACACACGGCGGACGGACAGACGGGGTGGACACACAGGGGACGGACACACAGGGGACGGAAACACAGGGGACGGACACACAGAGGATGGACACACAGGGGACGGACACACAGGGGACGGTCACACGGCGGACGGACACACGGTGGACGGGCACACAGGGGACGGTCACACGGCGGACGGACAGACAGGGGATGGACACAGGGGATGGACACACGGGGGACGGACACACGGGGGACGGACACACAGGGGACGGTCACACGGCGGACGGACACACGGAGGACGGACATACAGAGGACGGACTCACGGCGGAAGGACAGACAGGGGACGGACACACAGGGGACGGACACACAGAGGACGGACACACGGCGGACGGACAGACAGGGGACGGACACACAGGGGACACACCCACAGGGGACGGACACACAGAGGACGGACACACAGGGGACGGACACACAGGGGACGGACACACAGAGGATGGACACACAGGAGATGGACACACGGAGGACAGACACACGGAGGACGGACACACAGGGGACGGACACACAGGGGACGGACACACGGGAGATGGACACACAGAGGATGGACGCACAGAGGACGGACACACAGAGGATGGACACACGGGAGATGGACACACAGAGGACGGACACACAGAGGACGGACACACAGAGGATGGACACACAGGAGATGGACCCACAGGGGACGGACACAAGGAGGACGGACACACAAACGATGGACGGACACACAGGGGATGGACACACAGAGGACGGACACACAGGAGAAGGACACACAGGGGACGGACACACAGGGGACGGACGCACAGAGGACGGACACACAGGGGACGGACACACAGGGAACAGACACACAGTGGACGGACACACAGAGGACGGACGCACAGAGGATGGACGCACAGAGGACGGACGGACACACAGGGATGGACACACAGGAGAGGGACACACAGAGGACGGACACACAGAGGACGGACACACAGAGGACGGACAAACAGGGGATGGACACAGGGACCGGATGGACACATAGGTGATGGACACACTGGGGACAGACACAGAGAGAAACAGACACACAGGGGATGGACACACAGGGGACGGACACACTGGGGACAGACACAGAGCACGGACGGACACACAGAGAACGGACAGACACACAGAGGACGGACACACTGGGGATGGACACACAGAGGACGGGCACACAGAGGACGGTCACACAGGGGACGGACACACAGTGGACGGACACATAGGGGACGGACACACGGGAGATGGACACACAGAGGACGGACACACAGAGGATGGACGGACACACAGGGGACGGATACACAGAGGACGGACACACAGGGGATGGACACACAGAGGATGGACACACAGAGGAAGGACACACAGGAGATGGACCCACAGGGGACGGACACACGGAGGACGGACACACGGAGGACGGACACACAGGGGACGGACACACAGAAGATCGACGGACACACAGGGGATGGACACTCAGAGGACGGACACACAGGAGATGGACACACAGGGGACGGACACACAGGGGACGGACGCACAGAGGACGGACACACAGGAGAGGGACACACAGAGGACGGACGGACAGAGGACGGACACACAGAGGACGGACACACAAAGGACGGACACACATGGGATGGACACAGGGACCGGATGGACACATAGGTGATGGACACACTGGGGACAGACACAGAGAGAAACAGACACACAGGGGATGGACACACGGGACGGACACACTGGGGACAGACACAGAGCACGGACGGACACACAGAGAACGGACAGACACACAGAGGACGGACACACTGGGGATGGACACACAGAGGACGGGCACACAGAGGACGGACACACAGGGGACGGACACATAGGGGACGGACACACAGGGGATGGCCACACAGAGGACGGACACACGGAGGATGGACACACGGAGGACGGACACATAGGGGACGGACACACAGAGGACGGACACACAGAGGATGGACACATTGGGGACAGACACACAGGGGACAGACACACAGAGGACGGACACACAGAGGACGGACACACGGCGGACGGACAGACAGGGGATGGAAACACAGGGGACGGACACACAGGGGACGGCACACAGGGGACGGACACACAGGGGACAGACACACAGGGGACAGACACACAGGGGACAGACACACAGAGGACGGACACACAGAGGACGGACACACGGCGGACGGACAGACAGGGGATGGACACAGAGGACGGACACACAGAGGACGGACAGACGGGACGGACACACAGGGGACGGACGCACAGAGGACGGACACATTGGGGACAGACACACAGGGGACAGACACACAGAGGACGGACACACAGAGGACGGACACACGGCGGACGGACAGACAGGGGATGGACACACAGAGGACGGACACACAGAGGACGGACAGACAGGGGACGGACACACAGGGGACGGACACACAGAGGACGGACACACAGAGGACGGACACACTGGGGACAGACACCCAGCGGACGGGCACACACGGGACGGACACACAGGAGATGGACACACAGGGGACGGACGCACAGAGGACGGACGGACAGAGGACGGACACACAGAGGACGGACACACGGCGGACGGACACACAGAGGACGGACCAACAGGGGATGGACACAGGGACCGGATGGACACATAGGTGATGGACACACTGGGGACAGACACAGAGAGAAACAGACACACAGGGGATGGACACACAGGGGACGGACACACTGGGGACAGACACAGAGCACGGACGGACACACAGAGAACGGACAGACACACAGAGGACGGACACACTGGGGATGGACACACAGAGGACGGGCTCACAGAGGACGGACACACAGGGGACGGACACACAGGGGACGGACACACAGGGGACGGACACACAGGGGACGGACACACAGGGGACGGACACACAGAGGATGGACGGCCACACAGGGGACGGACACACAGAGGACGGACACACAGAGGACGGACACACAGGGGATGGACACACAGAGGACGGACACACTGGGGACAGACACACAGCGGACGGGCACACACGGGACGGACACACAGGAGATGGACACACAGGGGACGGACGCACAGAGGACAGACGGACAGAGGACGGACACACAGAGGACGGACAAACAGGGGATGGACACAGGGACCGGATGGACACATAGGTGATGGACACACTGGGGACAGACACAGAGAGAAACAGACACACAGGGGATGGACACACAGGGGACGGACACACAGGGGACGGACACACGGCTGACGGACACACAGGGGACGGGACACACAGGGGACGGACACACAGAGGATGGACACAGAGGACGGACACACAGGAGACGGACACACATGGGACGGACAGACAGGGGACAGACACACAGGGGACGGACACACAGAGGATGGGCGGACACACAGAGGATGGACACACAGAGGACGGACACACAGGGGACGAACAGACAGGGGATGGACACACGGGACGGACACACGGGGGACGGACACACAGAGCACGGACACCCAAGGGACGGATACACAGAGGATGGACAGACAGGGGATGGACACGCAGGGGATGGACACACTGGGGTCGGACACACAGAGGATGGACACACAGAGGACGGACACACAGAGGACGGACACACAGAGGACAGACACACAGGGGGCGGACACACGGGAGATGGACACACAGAGGACGGACACACAGAGGACGGACACACAGAGGACGGACACACAGAGGATGGACACACATGAGATGGACCCACAGGGGACGGACACACAGAGGATGGACGGACACACAGGGGACGGACACACAGAGGACGGACACACAGGGGATGGACACACAGAGGATGGACACACAGAGGATGGACACACAGGAGATGGACCCACAGGGGACGGACACACGGAGGACGGACACACGGAGGACGGACACACAGGGGACGGAGACACAGAGGACGGACACACAGGGGACGGACACATAGGGGACGGACACACAGGGGATGGACACACGGAGGACGGACACACTGGGGAGGACACATAGGGGACGGACACACAGGGGACGGACACACAGGGGACGGGACACACAGGGGACGGACACACAGAGGATGGACGGACACACAGAGGACGGACACACAGGAGACGGACAGACAGGGGATGGACACACGGGACAGACACACAGGGGACAGACACACAGGGGACGGACACACAGAGGATGGGCGGACACACAGAGGATGGACACACAGAGGACGGACACACAGGGGACGGACACACAGGGGACGAACAGACAGGGGATGGACACACGGGACGGACATACGGGGGACGGACACACAGAGCACGGACACCCAAGGGACGGACACACAGAGGATGGACGGACACACTGGGGACGGAAACACAGAGGACGGACAGACAGGGGATGGACACCCAGGGGACGGACACACTGGGGTCGGACACACAGAGGACGGACACACAGAGGACGGACACACAGAGGATGGACACACAGGAGATGGACCCACAGGAGACGGACACACAGAGGATGGACGGACACACAGGGGACGGACACACAGAGGACGGACACACAGGGGATGGACACACAGAGGATGGACACACAGAGGACGGACACACAGAGGACGGACACACTGAGGACGGACACGCGGAGGACGGACACACAGAGGACGGACACACGGAGGACGGACACACAGGGGGCGGACACACGGGAGATGGACACACAGAGGACGGACACACAGAGGACGGACACACAGAGGATGGACACACAGGAGATGGACCCACAGGAGACGGACACACAGAGGATGGACGGACACACAGGGGACGGACACACAGAGGACGGACACACAGGGGATGGACACACAGAGGATGGACACACAGAGGACGGACACACAGAGGACGGACACACAGAGGACAGACACACAGGGGATGGACACACAGAGGATGGACACACAGAGGACGGACACACAGAGGACGGACACACTGAGGACGGACACGCGGAGGACGGACACACAGAGGACGGACACACGGAGGACGGACACACAGGGGGCGGACACACGGGAGATGGACACACAGAGGACGGACACACAGAGGACGGACACACAGAGGATGGACACACAGGAGATGGACCCACAGGAGACGGACACACAGAGGATGGACGGACACACAGGGGACGGACACACAGAGGACGGACACACAGGGGATGGACACACAGAGGATGGACACACAGAGGACGGACACACAGAGGACGGACACACAGAGGACAGACACACGGGAGATGGACACACAGAGGACGGACACACAGAGGACGGACACACTGAGGACGGACACACGGAGGACGGACACACAGAGGACGGACACACTGAGGACGGACACACGGAGGACGGACACACAGGGGACGGACATACAGAGGACGGACACACAGGGGACGGACACACAGAAGATGGACACACAGAGGACGGACACACAGAGGATGGACACACGGGAGATGGACACACAGAGGACGGACACACAGAGGACGGACACACAGAGGATGGACACACAGGAGATGGACCCACAGGGGACGGACACACGGAAGACGGACACACAGGGGACGGACACACAGACGATCGACGGACACACAGGGGATGGACACTCAGAGGACGGACACACAGTGGACGGACACACAGACGATCGACGGACACACAGGGGACGGACACACAGGGGACGGACGCACAGAGGACGGACGCACAGAGGACGGACGCACAGAGGACGGACGGACACACAGGGGACGGACACACAGGGGACGGACACACAGAGGACGGACACACAGGGGACAGACACACAGGGGACCCGACACACCGAGAATGGACACACAGAGGACGGAAAGACGGGATGGACACACAGGGGACGGACACAGGGGACGGACACACAGGGGACGGACACACAGGGGACGGACACACGGCGGACGGACATACAGAGGACGGACACACGGCGGAAGGACAGACGGGACGGACACACAGAGGACGGACACACGGCGGACGGACAGACAGTGGACGGACACACAGGGGACAGACCCACAGGGGACGGACACACAGAGGACGGACACACAGGGGACGGACACACAGGGGACGGACACACAGAGGATGGACACACAGAGGACGGACACACGGCGGACGGACACACAGGGGACGGTCACACGGCGGAGGGACAGACAGGGGATGGACACACAGGGGATGGACACACAGGGGATGGACACACAGGGGACGGACACACAGGGGACGGACACACAGGGGACGGTCACACGGCGGACGGACACACGGAGTACGGACATACAGAGGACGGACACACGGCGGAAGGACAGACAGGGGACGGACACACAGGGGACGGACACACAGAGGACGGACACACGGCGGACGGACAGACAGGGGACGGACACACAGGGGACACATCCACAGGGGACGGACACACAGGGGACACACCCACAGGGGACGGACACACAGGGGACGGACACACAGAGGATGGACACACGGGACGGACACACAGAGGACGGACACACAGAGGATGGACACACACGAGATGGACCCACAGGGGACGGACACACGGTGGACAGACACACGGAGGACGGACACACAGGGGACGGACACACAGAGGACGGACACACAGGGGATGGACACACAGAGGATGGACGCACAGAGGACGGACACACAGAGGATGGACGCACAGAGGACGGACACACAGAGGACGGACACACGGGAGATGGACACACAGAGGACGGACACACAGCGGACGGGCACACACGGGACGGACACACAGGAGAAGGACACACAGGGGACGGACACACAGGGGACGGACGCACAGAGGACACACCCACAGGTGACGGACACACAGAGGACGGACACACAGGGGACGGACACACAGGGGACGGACACACAGAGGACGGACACACAGAGGACGGACACACAGGGGATGGACACACAGAGCATGGACGCACAGAGGACGGACACACAGAGGATGGACACACGGGAGATGGACACACAGAGGACGGACACACAGAGGACGGACACACAGAGGATGGACACACAGGAGATGGACCCACAGGGGACGGACACACGGAGGACGGACATACAAACGATGGACGGACACACGGGATGGACACACAGAGGACGGACACACAGAGGACGGACACACTGGGGACAGACACACAGCGGACGGGCACACACGGGACGGACACACAGGAGATGGACACACAGGGGACGGACACACAGGGGACGGACGCACAGAGGACGGACGCACAGAGGACGGACGGACACACAGGGATGGACACACAGGGGATGGACACATAGGTGATGGACACACTGGGGACAGACACAGAGAGAAACAGACACACAGGGGACGGACACACTGGGGACAGACACAGAGCACGGACGGACACACAGAGAACGGACAGACACACAGAGGACGGACACACTGGGGATGGACACACAGAGGACGGGCACACAGAGGACGGACACACAGGGGACGGACACACAGTGGACGGACACATAGGGGACGGACACACGGGAGATGGACACACAGAGGACGGACACACAGAGGACGGACACACAGGAGATGGACCCACAGAGGATGGACGGACACACAGGGGACGGACACACAGAGGACGGACACACAGGGGATGGACACACAGAGGATGGACACACAGCGGACGGACACACAGAGGAAGGACACACAGGAGATGGACCCACAGGGGACGGACACACGGAGGACGGACACACGGAGGACGGACACAAAGGGGACGGACACACAGACGATCGACGGACACACAGGGGATGGACACTCAGAGGACGGACACACAGAGGACAGACACACTGGGGACAGACACACAGCGGACGGTCACACACGGGACGGACACACAGGAAAGGGACACACAGGGGACGGACACACAGGGGACGGACGCACAGAGGACGGACGCACAGAGGACGGACGGACACACAGGGATGGACACACAGGAGAGGGACACACAGAGGACGGACGGACAGAGGACGGACACACAGAGGACAGACACACAAAGGACGGACACACATGGGATGGACACAGGGACCGGATGGACACATAGGTGATGGACACACTGGGGACAGACACAGAGAGAAACAGACACACAGGGGATGGACACACGGGACGGACACACTGGGGACAGACACAGTGCACGGACGGACACACAGAGAACGGACAGACACACAGAGGACGGACACACTGGAGATGGACACACAGAGGACGGGCACACAGAGAACGGACACACAGGGGACGGACACATAGGGGACGGACACACAGGGGATGGCCACACAGAGGACGGACACACGGAGGACGGACACACGGAGGACAGACACACAGCGGACGGGCACACACGGGACGGACACACAGGAGATGGACACACAGGGGACGGACGCACAGAGGACGGACGGACAGAGGACGGACACACAGAGGACGGACACACGGCGGACGGACACACAGAGGACGGACAAACAGGGGATGGACACAGGGACCGGGTGGACACATAGGTGATGGACACACTGGGGACAGACACAGAGAGAAACAGACACACAGGGGATGGACACACAGAGGACGGACACACTGGGGACAGACACACAGCGGACGGGCACACACGGGACGGACACACTGGGGAGGGACACACAGAGGACGGGCACACAGAGGACGGACACACAGGGGACGGACACACAGGGGACGGACAGATAGGGGACGGACACACAGGGGATGGACACACAGAGGACGGACAAACGGAGGACGGACACATAGGGGACGGACACACTGAGGACGGACACACAGAGGACGGACACACAGAGGACGGACACACGGCGGACGGACAGACAGGGGATGGACACACAGGGGACGGACACACTGAGGACGGACACACTGAGGACGGACACACAGAGGACGGACAGACAGGGGACGGACACACAGAGGACGGACACACAGGGGACGGACACACAGGGGACGGACACACAGAGGACGGAAAGACAGGGGATGGACACACAGGGGACGGACACACAGGGGACGGACACACAGGGGACGGACTCACAGAGGATGGACACACGGAGGACGGACACACGGCGGACGGACACACAGAGGACGGACACACAGCGGACGGACAGACAGGGGACGGACACACAGGGGACGGACACACAGAGGACGGACACACAGAGGACGACACACAGACGATGGACACACAGAGGACGGACACACGGCGGACGGACACACAGGGGACGGACACATAGGGGACGGACACACAGGGGATGGACACACGGAGGACGGACACACTGGGGACGGACACATAGGGGACGGACACACAGGGGACGGACACACTGGGGACAGACACACAGGGTACGGACACACAGAGGACGGACACACGGCGGACGGACACAGGGGATGGACACACTGGGGACAGACACAGAGAGAAACAGACACACAGGGGATGGACACACGGGACGGACACACTGGGGACAGACACAGTGCACGGACGGACACACAGAGAACGGACAGACACACAGAGGACGGACACACTGGGGATGGACACACAGAGGACGGGCACACAGAGAACGGACACACAGGGGACGGACACATAGGGGACGGACACACAGGGGATGGCCACACAGAGGACGGACACACGGAGGACGGACACACGGAGGACAGACACACAGCGGACGGGCACACACGGGACGGACACACAGGAGATGGACACACAGGGGACGGACGCACAGAGGACGGACGGACAGAGGACGGACACACAGAGGACGGACACACGGCGGACGGACACACAGAGGACGGACAAACAGGGGATGGACACAGGGACCGGGTGGACACATAGGTGATGGACACACTGGGGACAGACACAGAGAGAAACAGACACACAGGGGATGGACACACAGAGGACGGACACACTGGGGACAGACACACAGCGGACGGGCACACACGGGACGGACACACTGGGGAGGGACACACAGAGGACGGGCACACAGAGGACGGACACACAGGGGACGGACACACTGGGGACGGACACATAGGGGACGGACACACAGGGGACGGACACACTGGGGACAGACACACAGGGTACGGACACACAGAGGACGGACACACGGCGGACGGACACAGAGGACGGACGCACAGAGGACGGACGCACAGAGGACGGACGGACACACAGGGATGGACACACAGGGGATGGACACATAGGTGATGGACACACTGGGGACAGACACAGAGAGAAACAGACACACAGGGGACGGACACACTGGGGACAGACACAGAGCACGGACGGACACACAGAGAACGGACAGACACACAGAGGACGGACACACTGGGGATGGACACACAGAGGACGGGCACACAGAGGACGGACACACAGGGGACGGACACACAGTGGACGGACACATAGGGGACGGACACACGGGAGATGGACACACAGAGGACGGACACACAGAGGACGGACACACAGGAGATGGACCCACAGAGGATGGACGGACACACAGGGGACGGACACACAGAGGACGGACACACAGGGGATGGACACACAGAGGATGGACACACAGCGGACGGACACACAGAGGAAGGACACACAGGAGATGGACCCACAGGGGACGGACACACGGAGGACGGACACACGGAGGACGGACACAAAGGGGACGGACACACAGACGATCGACGGACACACAGGGGATGGACACTCAGAGGACGGACACACAGAGGACAGACACACTGGGGACAGACACACAGCGGACGGTCACACACGGGACGGACACACAGGAAAGGGACACACAGGGGACGGACACACAGGGGACGGACGCACAGAGGACGGACGCACAGAGGACGGACGGACACACAGGGATGGACACACAGGAGAGGGACACACAGAGGACGGACGGACAGAGGACGGACACACAGAGGACAGACACACAAACGACGGACACACATGGGATGGACACAGGGACCGGATGGACACATAGGTGATGGACACACTGGGGACAGACACAGAGAGAAACAGACACACAGGGGATGGACACACGGGACGGACACACTGGGGACAGACACAGTGCACGGACGGACACACAGAGAACGGACAGACACACAGAGGACGGACACACTGGAGATGGACACACAGAGGACGGGCACACAGAGAACGGACACACAGGGGACGGACACATAGGGGACGGACACACAGGGGATGGCCACACAGAGGACGGACACACGGAGGACGGACACACGGAGGACAGACACACAGCGGACGGGCACACACGGGACGGACACACAGGAGATGGACACACAGGGGACGGACGCACAGAGGACGGACGGACAGAGGACGGACACACAGAGGACGGACACACGGCGGACGGACACACAGAGGACGGACAAACAGGGGATGGACACAGGGACCGGGTGGACACATAGGTGATGGACACACTGGGGACAGACACAGAGAGAAACAGACACACAGGGGATGGACACACAGAGGACGGACACACTGGGGACAGACACACAGCGGACGGGCACACACGGGACGGACACACTGGGGAGGGACACACAGAGGACGGGCACACAGAGGACGGACACACAGGGGACGGACACACAGGGGACGGACAGATAGGGGACGGACACACAGGGGATGGACACACAGAGGACGGACAAACGGAGGACGGACACATAGGGGACGGACACACTGAGGACGGACACACAGAGGACGGACACACAGAGGACGGACACACGGCGGACGGACAGACAGGGGATGGACACACAGGGGACGGACACACTGAGGACGGACACACTGAGGACGGACACACAGAGGACGGACAGACAGGGGACGGACACACAGAGGACGGACACACAGGGGACGGACACACAGGGGACGGACACACAGAGGACGGAAAGACAGGGGATGGACACACAGGGGACGGACACACAGGGGACGGACACACAGGGGACGGACTCACAGAGGATGGACACACGGAGGACGGACACACGGCGGACGGACACACAGAGGACGGACACACAGCGGACGGACAGACAGGGGACGGACAGACAGGGGACGGACACACAGAGGACGGACACACAGAGGACGGACACACAGACGATGGACACACAGAGGACGGACACACGGCGGACGGACACACAGAGGATGGACACACGGGAGATGGACACACAGAGGACGGACACACAGAGGACGGACACACAGAGGATGGACACACAGGAGATGGACCCACAGGGGACGGACACACGGAGGACGGACATACAAACGATGGACGGACACACGGGATGGACACACAGAGGACGGACACACAGAGGACGGACACACTGGGGACAGACACACAGCGGACGGGCACACACGGGACGGACACACAGGAGATGGACACACAGGGGACGGACACACAGGGGACGGACGCACAGAGGACGGACGCACAGAGGACGGACGCACAGAGGACGGACGGACACACAGGGATGGACACACAGGGGATGGACACATAGGTGATGGACACACTGGGGACAGACACAGAGAGAAACAGACACACAGGAGACGGACACACTGGGGACAGACACAGAGCACGGACGGACACACAGAGAACGGACAGACACACAGAGGACGGACACACTGGGGATGGACACACAGAGGACGGGCACACAGAGGACGGACACACAGGGGACGGACACACAGTGGACGGACACATAGGGGACGGACACACGGGAGATGGACACACAGAGGACGGACACACAGAGGACGGACACACAGGAGATGGACCCACAGAGGATGGACGGACACACAGGGGACGGACACACAGAGGACGGACACACAGGGGATGGACACACAGAGGATGGACACACAGAGGACGGACACACAGAGGAAGGACACACAGGAGATGGACCCACAGGGGACGGACACACGGAGGACGGACACACGGAGGACGGACACAAAGGGGACGGACACACAGACGATCGACGGACACACAGGGGATGGACACTCAGAGGACGGACACACAGAGGACAGACACACTGGGGACAGACACACAGCGGACGGTCACACACGGGACGGACACACAGGAAATGGACACACAGGGGACGGACACACAGGGGACGGACGCACAGAGGACGGACGCACAGAGGACGGACGGACACACAGGGATGGACACACAGGAGAGGGACACACAGAGGACGGACGGACAGAGGACGGACACACAGAGGACAGACACACAAAGGACGGACACACATGGGATGGACACAGGGACCGGATGGACACATAGGTGATGGACACACTGGGGACAGACACAGAGAGAAACAGACACACAGGGGATGGACACACGGGACGGACACACTGGGGACAGACACCGTGCACGGACGGACACACAGAGAACGGACAGACACACAGAGGACGGACACACTGGGGATGGACACACAGAGGACGGGCACACAGAGAACGGACACACAGGGGACGGACACATAGGGGACGGACACACAGGGGATGGCCACACAGAGGACGGACACACGGAGGACGGACACACGGAGGACAGACACACAGCGGACGGGCACACACGGGACGGACACACAGGAGATGGACACACAGGGGACGGACGCACAGAGGACGGACGGACAGAGGACGGACACACAGAGGACGGACACACGGCGGACGGACACACAGAGGACGGACAAACAGGGGATGGACACAGGGACCGGGTGGACACATAGGTGATGGACACACTGGGGACAGACACAGAGAGAAACAGACACACAGGGGATGGACACACAGAGGACGGACACACTGGGGACAGACACACAGCGGACGGGCACACACGGGACGGACACACTGGGGAGGGACACACAGAGGACGGGCACACAGAGGACGGACACACAGGGGACGGACACACAGGGGACGGACAGATAGGGGACGGACACACAGGGGATGGACACACAGAGGACGGACAAACGGAGGACGGACACATAGGGGACGGACACACTGAGGACGGACACACAGAGGACGGACACACAGAGGACGGACACACGGCGGACGGACAGACAGGGGATGGACACACAGGGGACGGACACACTGAGGACGGACACACTGAGGACGGACACACAGAGGACGGACAGACAGGGGACGGACACACAGAGGACGGACACACAGGGGACGGACACACAGGGGACGGACACACAGAGGACGGAAAGACAGGGGATGGACACACAGGGGACGGACACACAGGGGACGGACACACAGGGGACGGACTCACAGAGGATGGACACACGGAGGACGGACACACGGCGGACGGACACACAGAGGACGGACACACAGCGGACGGACAGACAGGGGACGGACACACAGGGGACGGACACACAGAGGACGGACACACAGAGGACGGACACACAGACGATGGACACACAGAGGACGGACACACGGCGGACGGACACACAGGGGACGGACACATAGGGGACGGACACACAGGGGATGGACACACGGAGGACGGACACACTGGGGACGGACACATAGGGGACGGACACACAGGGGACGGACACACTGGGGACAGACACACAGGGTACGGACACACAGAGGACGGACACACGGCGGACGGACACAGGGGATGGACACACAGGGGACGGACACACAGGGGACGGACACACAGGGGACGGACACACGGGACAGACACACAGGGGACGGACACACAGAGGATGGACACACAGGGGACGGACATACAGGGGACGGTCACACGGCGGACGGACACACGGAGGACGGACACACAGGGGACGGTCACACGGCGGACGGACAGACAGGGGATGGACACACGGGAGGGACACACAGGGGACGTACACACAGGGGACGGTCACACGGCGGACGGACACACGGAGGACGGACACACAGGGGACGGTCACACGGCGGATGGACAGACAGGGGAGAGACCCACAGGGGACGGACACACAGGGGACGGACACACAGGGGAGAGACCCACAGGGGACGGACACACAGAGGACAGACACACAGGGGACGGACACACGGGACGGACACACAGAGGACGGACACACAGGGGACGGACACACGGCAGACGGACACACAGGGGACGGACACACAGGCGACGGGACATACAGGGGACGGACACACAGAGGATGGACGGACACACAGAGGATGGACACACAGAGGACGGACACACAGGGGACGGACACACAGAGGATGGACGGACACACAGAGGACGGACACCCAGGGGACGGACACACAGGGGACGGACAGACGGGATGGACACACAGGGGACAGACACACAGAGGACGGACACACAGGGGGCGGACACACAGAGGATGGACGGACACACAGGGGACGGACACACAGAGGACGGACACACAGGGATGGACACACAGAGGATGGACACACAGAGGACGGACACACAGAGGATGGACACACAGGAGATGGACCCACAGGGGACGGACACACGGAGGACAGACACACGGAGGACGGACACACAGGGGACGGACACACAGAGGACGGACACACAGGGGATGGACACACAAAGGATGGACGCACAGAGGACGGACACACAGAGGATGGACACACGGGAGATGGACACACAGAGGACGGACACACAGAGGACGGACACACAGAGGATGGACACACAGGAGATGGACCCACAGGGGACGGACACACGGAGGACGGACACACAGACGATGGACGGACACACAGGGGATGGACACACAGAGGACGGACACACAGAGGACGGACACACTGGGGACAGACACACAGCGGACGGGCACACACGGGACGGACACACAGGAGATGGACACACAGGGGACGGACGCACAGAGGACGGACGGACAGAGGACGGACACACAGAGGACGGACAAACAGGGGATGGACACAGGGACCGGATGGACACATAGGTGATGGACACACTGGGGACAGACACAGAGAGAAACAGACACACAGGGGATGGACACACAGGGGACGGACACACAGGACACGGACACACGGCTGACGGACACACAGGGGACGGGACACACAGGGGACGGACACACAGAGGACGGACACAGAGGACGGACACACAGGAGACGGACACACATGGGACGGACAGACAGGGGACAGACACACAGGGGACGGACACACAGAGGATGGGCGGACACACAGAGGACAGACACACAGGGGGCGGACACACGGGAGATGGACACACAGAGGACGGACACACAGAGGACGGACACACAGAGGACGGACACACAGAGGATGGACACACATGAGATGGACCCACAGGGGACGGACACACAGAGGATGGACGGACACACAGGGGACGGACACACAGAGGACGGACACACAGGGGATGGACACACAGAGGATGGACACACAGAGGATGGACACACAGGTGATGGACCCACAGGGGACGGACACACGGAGGACGGACACACGGAGGACGGACACACAGGGGACGGAGACACAGAGGACGGACACACAGGGGACGGACACATAGGGGACGGACACACAGGGGATGGACACACGGAGGACGGACACACTGGGGAGGACACATAGGGGACGGACACACAGGGGACGGACACACAGGGGACGGGACACACAGGGGACGGACACACAGAGGATGGACGGACACACAGAGGACGGACACACAGGAGACGGACAGACAGGGGATGGACACACGGGACAGACACACAGGGGACAGACACACAGGGGACGGACACACAGAGGATGGGCGGACACACAGAGGATGGACACACAGAGGACGGACACACAGGGGACGAACAGACAGGGGATGGACACACGGGACGGACATACGGGGGACGGACACACAGAGCACGGACACCCAAGGGACGGACACACAGAGGATGGACGGACACACTGGGGACGGACACACAGAGGACGGACAGACAGGGGATGGACACCCAGGGGACGGACACACTGGGGTCGGACACACAGAGGACGGACACACAGAGGACGGACACACAGAGGATGGACACACAAGAGATGGACCCACAGGAGACGGACACACAGAGGATGGACGGACACACAGGGGACGGACACACAGAGGACGAACACACAGGGGATGGACACACAGAGGATGGACACACAGAGGACGGACACACAGAGGACGGACACACTGAGGACGGACACACGGAGGACGGACACACAGAGGACGGACACACAGAGGACGGACACACTGAGGACGGACACACGGAGGACGGACACACAGGGGGCGGACACACGGGAGATGGACACACAGAGGACGGACACACAGAGGACGGACACACAGAGGATGGACACACAGGAGATGGACCCACAGGAGACGGACACACAGAGGATGGACGGACACACAGGGGACGGACACACAGAGGACGGACACACAGGGGATGGACACACAGAGGATGGACACACAGAGGACGGACACACAGAGGACGGACACACAGAGGACAGACACACGGGAGATGGACACACAGAGGACGGACACACAGAGGACGGACACACGGCGGACGGACAGACAGTGGACGGACACACAGGGGACAGACCCACAGGGGACGGACACACAGAGGACGGACACACAGGGGACGGACACACAGGGGACGGACACACAGAGGATGGACACACAGAGGACGGACACACGGCGGAGGGACACACAGGGGACGGTCACACGGCGGAGGGACAGACAGGGGATGGACACACAGGGGATGGACACACAGGGGATGGACACACAGGGGACGGACACACAGGGGACGGACACACAGGGGACGGTCACACGGCGGACGGACACACGGAGTACGGACATACAGAGGACGGACACACGGCGGAAGGACAGACAGGGGACGGACACACAGGGGACGGACACACAGAGGACGGACACACGGCGGACGGACAGACAGGGGACGGACACACAGGGGACACATCCACAGGGGACAGACACACAGGGGACACACCCACAGGGGACGGACACACAGGGGACGGACACACAGAGGATGGACACACGGGACGGACACACAGAGGACGGACACACAGAGGATGGACACACACGAGATGGACCCACAGGGGACGGACACACGGTGGACAGACACACGGAGGACGGACACACAGGGGACGGACACACAGAGGACGGACACACAGGGGATGGACACACAGAGGATGGACGCACAGAGGACGGACACACAGAGGATGGACGCACAGAGGACGGACACACAGAGGATGGACACACGGGAGATGGACACACAGAGGACGGACACACAGCGGACGGGCACACACGGGACGGACACACAGGAGAAGGACACACAGGGGACGGACACACAGGGGACGGACGCACAGAGGACACACCCACAGGGGACGGACACACAGAGGACGGACACACAGGGGACGGACACACAGGGGACGGACACACAGAGGACGGACACACAGAGGACGGACACACAGGGGATGGACACACAGAGCATGGACGCACAGAGGACGGACACACAGAGGATGGACACACGGGAGATGGACACACAGAGGACGGACACACAGAGGACGGACACACAGAGGATGGACACACAGGAGATGGACCCACAGGGGACGGACACACGGAGGACGGACATACAAACGATGGACGGACACACGGGATGGACACACAGAGGACGGACACACAGAGGACGGACACACTGGGGACAGACACACAGCGGACGGGCACACACGGGACGGACACACAGGAGATGGACACACAGGGGACGGACACACAGGGGACGGACGCACAGAGGACGGACGCACAGAGGACGGACGCACAGAGGACGGACGGACACACAGGGATGGACACACAGGGGATGGACACATAGGTGATGGACACACTGGGGACAGACACAGAGAGAAACAGACACACAGGGGACGGACACACTGGGGACAGACACAGAGCACGGACGGACACACAGAGAACGGACAGACACACAGAGGACGGACACACTGGGGATGGACACACAGAGGACGGGCACACAGAGGACGGACACACAGGGGACGGACACACAGTGGACGGACACATAGGGGACGGACACACGGGAGATGGACACACAGAGGACGGACACACAGAGGACGGACACACAGGAGATGGACCCACAGAGGATGGACGGACACACAGGGGACGGACACACAGAGGACGGACACACAGGGGATGGACACACAGAGGACGGACACACAGGGGATGGACACACAGGGGACGGACACACAGCGGACGGACACACAGAGGAAGGACACACAGGAGATGGACCCACAGGGGACGGACACACGGAGGACGGACACACGGAGGACGGACACAAAGGGGACGGACACACAGACGATCGACGGACACACAGGGGATGGACACTCAGAGGACGGACACACAGAGGACAGACACACTGGGGACAGACACACAGCGGACGGTCACACACGGGACGGACACACAGGAAAGGGACACACAGGGGACGGACACACAGGGGACGGACGCACAGAGGACGGACGCACAGAGGACGGACGGACACACAGGGATGGACACACAGGAGAGGGACACACAGAGGACGGACGGACAGAGGACGGACACACAGAGGACAGACACACAAAGGACGGACACACATGGGATGGACACAGGGACCGGATGGACACATAGGTGATGGACACACTGGGGACAGACACAGAGAGAAACAGACACACAGGGGATGGACACACGGGACGGACACACTGGGGACAGACACAGTGCACGGACGGACACACAGAGAACGGACAGACACACAGAGGACGGACACACTGGAGATGGACACACAGAGGACGGGCACACAGAGAACGGACACACAGGGGACGGACACATAGGGGACGGACACACAGGGGATGGCCACACAGAGGACGGACACACGGAGGACGGACACACGGAGGACAGACACACAGCGGACGGGCACACACGGGACGGACACACAGGAGATGGACACACAGGGGACGGACGCACAGAGGACGGACGGACAGAGGACGGACACACAGAGGACGGACACACGGCGGACGGACACACAGAGGACGGACAAACAGGGGATGGACACAGGGACCGGGTGGACACATATGTGATGGACACACTGGGGACAGACACAGAGAGAAACAGACACACAGGGGATGGACACACAGAGGACGGACACACTGGGGACAGACACACAGCGGACGGGCACACACGGGACGGACACACTGGGGAGGGACACACAGAGGACGGGCACACAGAGGACGGACACACAGGGGACGGACACACAGGGGACGGACAGATAGGGGACGGACACACAGGGGATGGACACACAGAGGACGGACAAACGGAGGACGGACACATAGGGGACGGACACACTGAGGACGGACACACAGAGGACGGACACACAGAGGACGGACACACGGCGGACGGACAGACAGGGGATGGACACACAGGGGACGGACACACTGAGGACGGACACACTGAGGACGGACACACAGAGGACGGACAGACAGGGGACGGACACACAGAGGACGGACACACAGGGGACGGACACACAGGGGACGGACACACAGAGGACGGAAAGACAGGGGATGGACACACAGGGGACGGACACACAGGGGACGGACACACAGGGGACGGACTCACAGAGGATGGACACACGGAGGACGGACACACGGCGGACGGACACACAGAGGACGGACACACAGCGGACGGACAGACAGGGGACGGACACACAGGGGACGGACACACGGCGGACGGACACACAGAGGATGGACACACGGGAGATGGACACACAGAGGACGGACACACAGAGGACGGACACACAGAGGATGGACACACAGGAGATGGACCCACAGGGGACGGACACACGGAGGACGGACATACAAACGATGGACGGACACACGGGATGGACACACAGAGGACGGACACACAGAGGACGGACACACTGGGGACAGACACACAGCGGACGGGCACACACGGGACGGACACACAGGAGATGGACACACAGGGGACGGACACACAGGGGACGGACGCACAGAGGACGGACGCACAGAGGACGGACGCACAGAGGACGGACGGACACACAGGGATGGACACACAGGGGATGGACACATAGGTGATGGACACACTGGGGACAGACACAGAGAGAAACAGACACACAGGGGACGGACACACTGGGGACAGACACAGAGCACGGACGGACACACAGAGAACGGACAGACACACAGAGGACGGACACACTGGGGATGGACACACAGAGGACGGGCACACAGAGGACGGACACACAGGGGACGGACACACAGTGGACGGACACATAGGGGACGGACACATGGGAGATGGACACACAGAGGACGGACACACAGAGGACGGACACACAGGAGATGGACCCACAGAGGATGGACGGACACACAGAGGATGGACGGACACACAGAGGACGGACACCCAGGGGACGGACACACAGGGGACGGACAGACGGGATGGACACACAGGGGGCAGACACACAGAGGACGGACACACAGGGGGCGGACACACAGAGGATGGACGGACACACAGGGGACGGACACACAGAGGACGGACACACAGGGATGGACACACAGAGGATGGACACACAGAGGACGGACACACAGAGGATGGACACACAGGAGATGGACCCACAGGGGACGGACACACGGAGGACAGACACACGGAGGACGGACACACAGGGGACGGACACACAGAGGACGGACACACAGGGGATGGACACACAAAGGATGGACGCACAGAGGACGGACACACAGAGGATGGACACACGGGAGATGGACACACAGAGGACGGACACACAGAGGACGGACACACAGAGGATGGACACACAGGAGATGGACCCACAGGGGACGGACACACGGAGGACGGACACACAGACGATGGACGGACACACAGGGGATGGACACACAGAGGACGGACACACAGAGGACGGACACACTGGGGACAGACACACAGCGGACGGGCACACACGGGACGGACACACAGGAGATGGACACACAGGGGACGGACGCACAGAGGACGGACGGACAGAGGACGGACACACAGAGGACGGACAAACAGGGGATGGACACAGGGACCGGATGGACACATAGGTGATGGACACACTGGGGACAGACACAGAGAGAAACAGACACACAGGGGATGGACACACAGGGGACGGACACACAGGACACGGACACACGGCTGACGGACACACAGGGGACGGGACACACAGGGGACGGACACACAGAGGACGGACACAGAGGACGGACACACAGGAGACGGACACACATGGGACGGACAGACAGGGGACAGACACACAGGGGACGGACACACAGAGGATGGGCGGACACACAGAGGACAGACACACAGGGGGCGGACACACGGGAGATGGACACACAGAGGACGGACACACAGAGGACGGACACACAGAGGACGGACACACAGAGGATGGACACACATGAGATGGACCCACAGGGGACGGACACACAGAGGATGGACGGACACACAGGGGACGGACACACAGAGGACGGACACACAGGGGATGGACACACAGAGGATGGACACACAGAGGATGGACACACAGGTGATGGACCCACAGGGGACGGACACACGGAGGACGGACACACGGAGGACGGACACACAGGGGACGGAGACACAGAGGACGGACACACAGGGGACGGACACATAGGGGACGGACACACAGGGGATGGACACACGGAGGACGGACACACTGGGGAGGACACATAGGGGACGGACACACAGGGGACGGACACACAGGGGACGGGACACACAGGGGACGGACACACAGAGGATGGACGGACACACAGAGGACGGACACACAGGAGACGGACAGACAGGGGATGGACACACGGGACAGACACACAGGGGACAGACACACAGGGGACGGACACACAGAGGATGGGCGGACACACAGAGGATGGACACACAGAGGACGGACACACAGGGGACGAACAGACAGGGGATGGACACACGGGACGGACATACGGGGGACGGACACACAGAGCACGGACACCCAAGGGACGGACACACAGAGGATGGACGGACACACTGGGGACGGACACACAGAGGACGGACAGACAGGGGATGGACACCCAGGGGACGGACACACTGGGGTCGGACACACAGAGGACGGACACACAGAGGACGGACACACAGAGGATGGACACACAAGAGATGGACCCACAGGAGACGGACACACAGAGGATGGACGGACACACAGGGGACGGACACACAGAGGACGAACACACAGGGGATGGACACACAGAGGATGGACACACAGAGGACGGACACACAGAGGACGGACACACTGAGGACGGACACACGGAGGACGGACACACAGAGGACGGACACACAGAGGACGGACACACTGAGGACGGACACACGGAGGACGGACACACAGGGGGCGGACACACGGGAGATGGACACACAGAGGACGGACACACAGAGGACGGACACACAGAGGATGGACACACAGGAGATGGACCCACAGGAGACGGACACACAGAGGATGGACGGACACACAGGGGACGGACACACAGAGGACGGACACACAGGGGATGGACACACAGAGGATGGACACACAGAGGACGGACACACAGAGGACGGACACACAGAGGACAGACACACGGGAGATGGACACACAGAGGACGGACACACAGAGGACGGACACACGGCGGACGGACAGACAGTGGACGGACACACAGGGGACAGACCCACAGGGGACGGACACACAGAGGACGGACACACAGGGGACGGACACACAGGGGACGGACACACAGAGGATGGACACACAGAGGACGGACACACGGCGGAGGGACACACAGGGGACGGTCACACGGCGGAGGGACAGACAGGGGATGGACACACAGGGGATGGACACACAGGGGATGGACACACAGGGGACGGACACACAGGGGACGGACACACAGGGGACGGTCACACGGCGGACGGACACACGGAGTACGGACATACAGAGGACGGACACACGGCGGAAGGACAGACAGGGGACGGACACACAGGGGACGGACACACAGAGGACGGACACACGGCGGACGGACAGACAGGGGACGGACACACAGGGGACACATCCACAGGGGACAGACACACAGGGGACACACCCACAGGGGACGGACACACAGGGGACGGACACACAGAGGATGGACACACGGGACGGACACACAGAGGACGGACACACAGAGGATGGACACACACGAGATGGACCCACAGGGGACGGACACACGGTGGACAGACACACGGAGGACGGACACACAGGGGACGGACACACAGAGGACGGACACACAGGGGATGGACACACAGAGGATGGACGCACAGAGGACGGACACACAGAGGATGGACGCACAGAGGACGGACACACAGAGGATGGACACACGGGAGATGGACACACAGAGGACGGACACACAGCGGACGGGCACACACGGGACGGACACACAGGAGAAGGACACACAGGGGACGGACACACAGGGGACGGACGCACAGAGGACACACCCACAGGGGACGGACACACAGAGGACGGACACACAGGGGACGGACACACAGGGGACGGACACACAGAGGACGGACACACAGAGGACGGACACACAGGGGATGGACACACAGAGCATGGACGCACAGAGGACGGACACACAGAGGATGGACACACGGGAGATGGACACACAGAGGACGGACACACAGAGGACGGACACACAGAGGATGGACACACAGGAGATGGACCCACAGGGGACGGACACACGGAGGACGGACATACAAACGATGGACGGACACACGGGATGGACACACAGAGGACGGACACACAGAGGACGGACACACTGGGGACAGACACACAGCGGACGGGCACACACGGGACGGACACACAGGAGATGGACACACAGGGGACGGACACACAGGGGACGGACGCACAGAGGACGGACGCACAGAGGACGGACGCACAGAGGACGGACGGACACACAGGGATGGACACACAGGGGATGGACACATAGGTGATGGACACACTGGGGACAGACACAGAGAGAAACAGACACACAGGGGACGGACACACTGGGGACAGACACAGAGCACGGACGGACACACAGAGAACGGACAGACACACAGAGGACGGACACACTGGGGATGGACACACAGAGGACGGGCACACAGAGGACGGACACACAGGGGACGGACACACAGTGGACGGACACATAGGGGACGGACACACGGGAGATGGACACACAGAGGACGGACACACAGAGGACGGACACACAGGAGATGGACCCACAGAGGATGGACGGACACACAGGGGACGGACACACAGAGGACGGACACACAGGGGATGGACACACAGAGGACGGACACACAGGGGATGGACACACAGGGGACGGACACACAGCGGACGGACACACAGAGGAAGGACACACAGGAGATGGACCCACAGGGGACGGACACACGGAGGACGGACACACGGAGGACGGACACAAAGGGGACGGACACACAGACGATCGACGGACACACAGGGGATGGACACTCAGAGGACGGACACACAGAGGACAGACACACTGGGGACAGACACACAGCGGACGGTCACACACGGGACGGACACACAGGAAAGGGACACACAGGGGACGGACACACAGGGGACGGACGCACAGAGGACGGACGCACAGAGGACGGACGGACACACAGGGATGGACACACAGGAGAGGGACACACAGAGGACGGACGGACAGAGGACGGACACACAGAGGACAGACACACAAAGGACGGACACACATGGGATGGACACAGGGACCGGATGGACACATAGGTGATGGACACACTGGGGACAGACACAGAGAGAAACAGACACACAGGGGATGGACACACGGGACGGACACACTGGGGACAGACACAGTGCACGGACGGACACACAGAGAACGGACAGACACACAGAGGACGGACACACTGGAGATGGACACACAGAGGACGGGCACACAGAGAACGGACACACAGGGGACGGACACATAGGGGACGGACACACAGGGGATGGCCACACAGAGGACGGACACACGGAGGACGGACACACGGAGGACAGACACACAGCGGACGGGCACACACGGGACGGACACACAGGAGATGGACACACAGGGGACGGACGCACAGAGGACGGACGGACAGAGGACGGACACACAGAGGACGGACACACGGCGGACGGACACACAGAGGACGGACAAACAGGGGATGGACACAGGGACCGGGTGGACACATATGTGATGGACACACTGGGGACAGACACAGAGAGAAACAGACACACAGGGGATGGACACACAGAGGACGGACACACTGGGGACAGACACACAGCGGACGGGCACACACGGGACGGACACACTGGGGAGGGACACACAGAGGACGGGCACACAGAGGACGGACACACAGGGGACGGACACACAGGGGACGGACAGATAGGGGACGGACACACAGGGGATGGACACACAGAGGACGGACAAACGGAGGACGGACACATAGGGGACGGACACACTGAGGACGGACACACAGAGGACGGACACACAGAGGACGGACACACGGCGGACGGACAGACAGGGGATGGACACACAGGGGACGGACACACTGAGGACGGACACACTGAGGACGGACACACAGAGGACGGACAGACAGGGGACGGACACACAGAGGACGGACACACAGGGGACGGACACACAGGGGACGGACACACAGAGGACGGAAAGACAGGGGATGGACACACAGGGGACGGACACACAGGGGACGGACACACAGGGGACGGACTCACAGAGGATGGACACACGGAGGACGGACACACGGCGGACGGACACACAGAGGACGGACACACAGCGGACGGACAGACAGGGGACGGACACACAGGGGACGGACACACGGCGGACGGACACACAGAGGATGGACACACGGGAGATGGACACACAGAGGACGGACACACAGAGGACGGACACACAGAGGATGGACACACAGGAGATGGACCCACAGGGGACGGACACACGGAGGACGGACATACAAACGATGGACGGACACACGGGATGGACACACAGAGGACGGACACACAGAGGACGGACACACTGGGGACAGACACACAGCGGACGGGCACACACGGGACGGACACACAGGAGATGGACACACAGGGGACGGACACACAGGGGACGGACGCACAGAGGACGGACGCACAGAGGACGGACGCACAGAGGACGGACGGACACACAGGGATGGACACACAGGGGATGGACACATAGGTGATGGACACACTGGGGACAGACACAGAGAGAAACAGACACACAGGGGACGGACACACTGGGGACAGACACAGAGCACGGACGGACACACAGAGAACGGACAGACACACAGAGGACGGACACACTGGGGATGGACACACAGAGGACGGGCACACAGAGGACGGACACACAGGGGACGGACACACAGTGGACGGACACATAGGGGACGGACACATGGGAGATGGACACACAGAGGACGGACACACAGAGGACGGACACACAGGAGATGGACCCACAGAGGATGGACGGACACACAGGGGACGGACACACAGAGGACGGACACACAGGGGATGGACACACAGAGGATGGACACACAGAGGACGGACACACAGAGGAAGGACACACAGGAGATGGACCCACAGGGGACGGACACACGGAGGACGGACACACGGAGGACGGACACAAAGGGGACGGACACACAGACGATCGACGGACACACAGGGGATGGACACTCAGAGGACGGACACACAGAGGACAGACACACTGGGGACAGACACACAGCGGACGGTCACACACGGGACGGACACACAGGAAATGGACACACAGGGGACGGACACACAGGGGACGGACGCACAGAGGACGGACGCACAGAGGACGGACGGACACACAGGGATGGACACACAGGAGAGGGACACACAGAGGACGGACGGACAGAGGACGGACACACAGAGGACAGACACACAAAGGACGGACACACATGGGATGGACACAGGGACCGGATGGACACATAGGTGATGGACACACTGGGGACAGACACAGAGAGAAACAGACACACAGGGGATGGACACACGGGACGGACACACTGGGGACAGACACAGTGCACGGACGGACACACAGAGAACGGACAGACACACAGAGGACGGACACACTGGGGATGGACACACAGAGGACGGGCACACAGAGAACGGACACACAGGGGACGGACACATAGGGGACGGACACACAGGGGATGGCCACACAGAGGACGGACACACGGAGGACGGACACACGGAGGACAGACACACAGCGGACGGGCACACACGGGACGGACACACAGGAGATGGACACACAGGGGACGGACGCACAGAGGACGGACGGACAGAGGACGGACACACAGAGGACGGACACACGGCGGACGGACACACAGAGGACGGACAAACAGGGGATGGACACAGGGACCGGGTGGACACATAGGTGATGGACACACTGGGGACAGACACAGAGAGAAACAGACACACAGGGGATGGACACACAGAGGACGGACACACTGGGGACAGACACACAGCGGACGGGCACACACGGGACGGACACACTGGGGAGGGACACACAGAGGACGGGCACACAGAGGACGGACACACAGGGGACGGACACACAGGGGACGGACAGATAGGGGACGGACACACAGGGGATGGACACACAGAGGACGGACAAACGGAGGACGGACACATAGGGGACGGACACACTGAGGACGGACACACAGAGGACGGACACACAGAGGACGGACACACGGCGGACGGACAGACAGGGGATGGACACACAGGGGACGGACACACTGAGGACGGACACACTGAGGACGGACACACAGAGGACGGACAGACAGGGGACGGACACACAGAGGACGGACACACAGGGGACGGACACACAGGGGACGGACACACAGAGGACGGAAAGACAGGGGATGGACACACAGGGGACGGACACACAGGGGACGGACACACAGGGGACGGACTCACAGAGGATGGACACACGGAGGACGGACACACGGCGGACGGACACACAGAGGACGGACACACAGCGGACGGACAGACAGGGGACGGACACACAGGGGACGGACACACAGAGGACGGACACACAGAGGACGGACACACAGACGATGGACACACAGAGGACGGACACACGGCGGACGGACACACAGGGGACGGACACATAGGGGACGGACACACAGGGGATGGACACACGGAGGACGGACACACTGGGGACGGACACATAGGGGACGGACACACAGGGGACGGACACACTGGGGACAGACACACAGGGTACGGACACACAGAGGACGGACACACGGCGGACGGACACAGGGGATGGACACACAGGGGACGGACACACAGGGGACGGACACACAGGGGACGGACACACGGGACAGACACACAGGGGACGGACACACAGAGGATGGACACACAGGGGACGGTCACACGGCGGACGGACACACGGAGGACGGACACACAGGGGACGGTCACACGGCGGACGGACAGACAGGGGATGGACACACGGGAGGGACACACAGGGGACGTACACACAGGGGACGGTCACACGGCGGACGGACACACGGAGGACGGACACACAGGGGACGGTCACACGGCGGATGGACAGACAGGGGAGAGACCCACAGGGGACGGACACACAGGGGACGGACACACAGGGGAGAGACCCACAGGGGACGGACACACAGAGGACAGACACACAGGGGACGGACACACGGGACGGACACACAGAGGACGGACACACAGGGGACGGACACACGGCAGACGGACACACAGGGGACGGACACACAGGCGACGGGACATACAGGGGACGGACACACAGAGGATGGACGGACACACAGAGGATGGACACACAGAGGACGGACACACAGGGGACGGACACACAGAGGATGGACGGACACACAGAGGACGGACACCCAGGGGACGGACACACAGGGGACGGACAGACGGGATGGACACACAGGGGGCAGACACACAGAGGACGGACACACAGGGGGCGGACACACAGAGGATGGACGGACACACAGGGGACGGACACACAGAGGACGGACACACAGGGATGGACACACAGAGGATGGACACACAGAGGACGGACACACAGAGGATGGACACACAGGAGATGGACCCACAGGGGACGGACACACGGAGGACAGACACACGGAGGACGGACACACAGGGGACGGACACACAGAGGACGGACACACAGGGGATGGACACACAAAGGATGGACGCACAGAGGACGGACACACAGAGGATGGACACACGGGAGATGGACACACAGAGGACGGACACACAGAGGACGGACACACAGAGGATGGACACACAGGAGATGGACCCACAGGGGACGGACACACGGAGGACGGACACACAGACGATGGACGGACACACAGAGGACGGACACACAGAGGACGGACACACTGGGGACAGACACACAGCGGACGGGCACACACGGGACGGACACACAGGAGATGGACACACAGGGGACGGACGCACAGAGGACGGACGGACAGAGGACGGACACACAGAGGACGGACAAACAGGGGATGGACACAGGGACCGGATGGACACATAGGTGATGGACACACTGGGGACAGACACAGAGAGAAACAGACACACAGGGGATGGACACACAGGGGACGGACACACAGGACACGGACACACGGCTGACGGACACACAGGGGACGGGACACACAGGGGACGGACACACAGAGGACGGACACAGAGGACGGACACACAGGAGACGGACACACATGGGACGGACAGACAGGGGACAGACACACAGGGGACGGACACACAGAGGATGGGCGGACACACAGAGGACAGACACACAGGGGGCGGACACACGGGAGATGGACACACAGAGGACGGACACACAGAGGACGGACACACAGAGGACGGACACACAGAGGATGGACACACATGAGATGGACCCACAGGGGACGGACACACAGAGGATGGACGGACACACAGGGGACGGACACACAGAGGACGGACACACAGGGGATGGACACACAGAGGATGGACACACAGAGGATGGACACACAGGTGATGGACCCACAGGGGACGGACACACGGAGGACGGACACACAGGGGACGGAGACACAGAGGACGGACACACAGGGGACGGACACATAGGGGACGGACACACAGGGGATGGACACACGGAGGACGGACACACTGGGGAGGACACATAGGGGACGGACACACAGGGGACGGACACACAGGGGACGGGACACACAGGGGACGGACACACAGAGGATGGACGGACACACAGAGGACGGACACACAGGAGACGGACAGACAGGGGATGGACACACGGGACAGACACACAGGGGACAGACACACAGGGGACGGACACACAGAGGATGGGCGGACACACAGAGGATGGACACACAGAGGACGGACACACAGGGGACGAACAGACAGGGGATGGACACACGGGACGGACATACGGGGGACGGACACACAGAGCACGGACACCCAAGGGACGGACACACAGAGGATGGACGGACACACTGGGGACGGACACACAGAGGACGGACAGACAGGGGATGGACACCCAGGGGACGGACACACTGGGGTCGGACACACAGAGGACGGACACACAGAGGACGGACACACAGAGGATGGACACACAAGAGATGGACCCACAGGAGACGGACACACAGAGGATGGACGGACACACAGGGGACGGACACACAGAGGACGGACACACAGGGGATGGACACACAGAGGATGGACACACAGAGGACGGACAAACAGAGGACGGACACACTGAGGACGGACACACGGAGGACGGACACACAGAGGACGGACACACTGAGGACGGACACACGGAGGACGGACACACAGGGGGCGGACACACGGGAGATGGACACACAGAGGACGGACACACAGAGGACGGACACACAGAGGATGGACACACAGGAGATGGACCCACAGGAGACGGACACACAGAGGATGGACGGACACACAGGGGACGGACACACAGAGGACGGACACACAGGGGATGGACACACAGAGGATGGACACACAGAGGACGGACACACAGAGGACGGACACACAGAGGACAGACGGACACACAGGGGACGGACACACAGAGGACGGACATACAGGGGACGGACACACAGAAGACGGACACACAGGGGATGGACACACAGAGGACGGACACACAGGGGATGGACACACTGAGGACGGACACACGGAGGACGGACACACAGGGGACGGACATACAGAGGACGGACACACAGGGGACGGACACACAGAAGATGGACACACAGAGGACGGACACACAGAGGATGGACACACGGGAGATGGACACACAGAGGACGGACACACAGAGGACGGACACACAGAGGATGGACACACAGGATATGGACCCACAGGGGACGGACACACGGAGGACGGACACACGGGACGGACACACAGACGATCGACGGACACACAGGGGACGGACACTCAGAGGACGGACACACAGTGGACGGACACACAGACGATCGACGGACACACAGAGGGCGGACACACAGCGGACGGGCACACACGGGACGGACACACAGGAGATGGACACACAGAGGACGGACGCACAGAGGACGGACGCACAGAGGACGGACGGACACACAGGGATGGACACACAGGAGAGGGACACACAGAGAACGGACAGACACACAGAGGACGGACACACTGGGGATGGACACACAGAGGACGGACACACAGAGGACGGACACACGGCGGACGGACACACGGCGGACGGACACACAGGGGACGGACACACAGAGGACGGACATACAGGGGACGGACACACAGAAGACGGACACACAGGGGATGGACACACAGAGGACGGACACACAGGGGATGGACACACAGAGGACGGACACACAGGGGATGGACACACAGAGGACGGACACACAGGGGACGGACACACGGAGGACGGACACACAGGGGACGGACACACAGACGATCGACGGACACACAGGGGATGGACACTCAGAGGACGGACACACAGAGGACAGACACACTGGAGATGGACACACAGGGGACGGACACACAGGGGACGGACGCACAGAGGACGGACGCACAGAGGACGGACGCACAGAGGACGGACACACAGGGGACGGACACACAGAGGACGGACACACAGGGGACAGACACACAGGGGACCCGACACACCGAGAATGGACACACAGAGGACGGAAAGACGGGATGGACACACAGGGGACGGACACAGGGGACGGACACACAGGGGACGGACACACAGGGGACGGACACACGGCGGACGGACATACAGAGGACGGACACACGGCGGAAGGACAGACGGGACGGACACACAGAGGACGGACACACGGCGGACGGACAGACAGTGGACGGACACACAGGGGACAGACCCACAGGGGACGGACACACAGAGGACGGACACACAGGGGACGGACACACAGGGGACGGACACACAGAGGACGGACACACGGCGGACGGACACACAGGGGACGGTCACACGGCGGAGGGACAGACAGGGGATGGACACACAGGGGATGGACACACAGGGGATGGACACACAGGGGACGGACACACAGGGGACGGACACACAGGGGACGGTCACACGGCGGACGGACACACGGAGGACGGACATACAGAGGACGGACACACGGCGGAAGGACAGACAGGGGACGGACACACAGGGGACGGACACACAGAGGACGGACACACGGCGGACGGACAGACAGGGGACGGACACACAGGGGACACACCCACAGGGGACGGACACACAGGGGACACACCCACAGGGGACGGACACACAGGGGACGGACACACAGAGGATGGACACACGGGACGGACACACAGAGGACGGACACACAGAGGATGGACACACACGAGATGGACCCACAGGGGACGGACACACGGAGGACAGACACACGGAGGACGGACACACAGGGGACGGACACACAGAGGACGGACACACAGGGGATGGACACACAGAGGATGGACGCACAGAGGACGGACACACAGAGGATGGACGCACAGAGGACGGACACACAGAGGATGGACACACGGGAGATGGACACACAGAGGACGGACACACAGCGGACGGACACACAGGGGACGGACGCACAGAGGACACACCCACAGGGGACGGACACACAGAGGACGGACACACAGGGGACGGACACACAGGGGACGGACACACAGAGGACGGACACACAGAGGACGGACACACAGGGGATGGACACACAGAGCATGGACGCACAGAGGACGGACACACAGAGGATGGACACACGGGAGATGGACACACAGAGGACGGACACACAGAGGACGGACACACAGAGGATGGACACACAGGAGATGGACCCACAGGGGACGGACACACGGAGGACGGACACACGGGATGGACACACAGAGGACGGACACACAGAGGACGGACACACTGGGGACAGACACACAGCGGACGGGCACACACGGGACGGACACACAGGAGAAGGACACACAGGGGACGGACACACAGGGGACGGACGCACAGAGGACGGACGCACAGAGGACGGACGCACAGAGGACGGACGGACACACAGGGATGGACACACAGGGGATGGACACATAGGTGATGGACACACTGGGGACAGACACAGAGAGAAACAGACACACAGAGGACGGGCACACAGGGGACGGACACACTGGGGACAGACACAGAGCACGGACGGACACACAGAGAACGGACAGACACACAGAGGACGGACACACTGGGGATGGACACACAGAGGACGGGCACACAGAGGACGGACACACAGGGGACGGACACATAGGGGACGGACACACAGGGGATGGCCACACAGAGGACGGACACACGGAGGACGGACACACGGAGGACAGACACACGGTGGACGGACACACAGACGATGGACGGACACACAGGGGATGGACACACAGAGGACGGACACACAGAGGACGGACACACTGGGGACAGACACAGAGCACGGACGGACACACAGAGAACGGACAGACACACAGAGGACGGACACACTGGGGATGGACACACAGAGGACGGGCACACAGAGGACGGACACACAGGGGACGGACACACAGTGGACGGACACATAGGGGACGGACACACGGGAGATGGACACACAGAGGACGGACACACAGAGGACGGACACACAGGAAATGGACCCACAGGGGACGGACACACAGAGGATGGACGGACACACAGGGGACGGACACACAGAGGACGGACACACTGGGGACAGACACAGAGCACGGACGGACACACAGAGAACGGACAGACACACAGAGGACGGACACACTGGGGATGGACACACAGAGGACGGGCACACAGAGGACGGACACACAGGGGACGGACACACAGTGGACGGACACATAGGGGACGGACACACGGGAGATGGACACACAGAGGACGGACACACAGAGGACGGACACACAGAGGACGGACACACAGGAGATGGACCCACAGGGGACGGACACACAGAGGATGGACGGACACACAGGGGACGGACACACAGAGGACGGACACACAGAGGATGGACACACAGAGGATGGACACACAGAGGACGGACACACAGAGGAAGGACACACAGGAGATGGACCCACAGGGGACGGACACACGGAGGACGGACACACGGAGGACGGACACAAAGGGGACGGACACACAGACGATCGACGCAACACACACGGGAAGGACACTCAGAGGACGGACACACAGAGGACAGACACACTGGGGACAGACACACAGCGGACGGTCACACACGGGACGGACACACAGGAGATGGACACACAGGGGACGGACACACAGGGGACGGACGCACAGAGGACGGACGCACAGAGGATGGACGCACAGAGGACGGACGGACACACAGGGATGGACACACAGGAGAGGGACACACAGAGGACGGACGGACAGAGGACGGACACACAGAGGACAGACACACAAAGGACGGACACACATGGGATGGACACAGGGACCGGATGGACACATAGGTGATGGACACACTGGGGACAGACACAGAGAGAAACAGACACACAGGGGATGGACACACGGGACGGACACACTGGGGACAGACACAGTGCACGGACAGACACACAGAGGACGGACACACTGGGGATGGACACACAGAGGACGGGCACACAGAGGACGGACACACAGGGGACGGACACATATGGGACGGACACACAGGGGATGGCCACACAGAGGACGGACACACGGAGGACGGACACACGGAGGACAGACACACGGTGGACGGACACACAGACGATGGACGGACACACAGAGGACGGACACACTGGGGACAGACACACAGCGGACGGGCACACACGGGACGGACACACAGGAGATGGACACACAGGGGACGGACGCACAGAGGACGGACGGACAGAGGACGGACACACAGAGGACGGACACACGGCGGACGGACACACAGAGGACGGACAAACAGGGGATGGACACAGGGACCGGGTGGACACATAGGTGATGGACACACTAGGGACAGACACAGAGAGAAACAGACACACAGGGGATGGACACACAGAGGACGGACACACTGGGGACAGACACACAGCGGACGGGCACACACGGGACGGACACACTGGGGAGGGACACACAGAGGACGGGCACACAGAGGACGGACACACAGGGGACGGACACACAGGGGACGGACAGATAGGGGACGGACACACAGGGGATGGACACACAGAGGACGGACAAACGGAGGACGGACACATAGGGGACGGACACACTGAGGACGGACACACAGAGGACGGACACACAGAGGACGGACACACGGCGGACGGACAGACAGGGGATGGACACACAGGGGACGGACACACTGAGGACGGACACACTGAGGACGGACACACAGAGGACGGACAGACAGGGGACGGACACACAGAGGACGGACACACAGGGGACGGACACACAGGGGACGGACACACAGAGGACGGAAAGACAGGGGATGGACACACAGGGGACGGACACACAGGGGACGGACACACAGGGGACGGACACACGGAGGATGGACACACGGAGGACGGACACACGGCGGACGGACACACAGAGGACGGACACACAGCGGACGGACAGACAGGGGACGGACACACAGGGGACGGACACACGGCGGACGGACAGACAGGGGACGGACACACAGGGGACGGACACACGGCGGACGGACAGACAGGGGACGGACACACAGGGGAGGGACACACGGCGGACGGACAGGCATGGGATGGACACACAGGGGAGGGACACACGGCGGACGGACAGACAGGGGACGGACACACAGAGGACGGACACACAGGGGACAGACCCACAGGGGACGGACACACAGGGGACGGACACACAGAGGACGGACACACAGAGGACGGACACACAGGGGACAGACCCACAGGGGACTGACACACAGAGGACGGACACACGGCGGACGGACAGACAGGGGACGGACACACAGAGAACGGACACACAGGGGACAGACCCACAGGGGACGGACACACAGGGGACAGACACACAGAGGATGGACGGACACACAGGATGGACACACAGGGGACGGACACACAGGGGACGGACACACGGGGGACGGACACACAGGGGACGGACACACAGAGGACGGACACACAGGGGATGGACACACAGAGGACGGACAGACAGGGGATGGACACACAGGGGACAGACACACAGAGGATGGACACACAGAGGACGGACACACAGAGGATGGACACACAGAGGACGGACACACAGGGGACGGACAGACAGGGGATGGACAGACAGGGGACAGACACACACAGGATGGACGGACACACAGAGGATGGACACACAGAGGATGGACACACAGAGGACGGACACACAGGGGACGGACACACAGAGGATGGACGGACACACAGGATGGACACACAGGGGACGGACACACAGGGGACGGACACACGGGGGACGGACACACAGGGGACGGACACACAGAGGACGGACACACAGGGGATGGACACACAGAGGACGGACAGACAGGGGATGGACACACAGGGGACAGACACACAGAGGATGGACACACAGAGGACGGACACACAGAGGATGGACACACAGAGGACGGACACACAGGGGACGGACAGACAGGGGATGGACAGACAGGGGACAGACACACACAGGATGGACGGACACACAGAGGATGGACACACAGGGGACGGACAGACAGGGGATGGACACACAGGGGATGGACACACAGGGGACGGACAGACAGGGGATGGACACACAGGGGACGGACACACAGAGGACGGACACACAGAGGATGGACACACAGAGGACGGACACACAGGGGACGGACAGACAGGGGATGGACAGACAGGGGACAGACACACACAGGATGGACGGACACACAGAGGATGGACACACAGAGGACGGACACACAGGGGACGGACAGACAGGGGATGGACACACAGGGGACGGACACACGGGGGACGGACACACAGAGGACGGACACCCAGCTCACGGACACACAGAGGATGGACGGACACACTGGGGATGGACACACAGGGGACGGGCACCCAGGGGACGGACACACAGAGGACGGACACACAGGGGACGGACACACAGAGGACGGACACACAGGGGACGGACACACAGAGGACGGACACACAGGGGACGGACACACAGAGGACGGACACACAGGGGACGGACACACAGAGGACAGACACACAGGGGGCGGACACAGGGGAGATGGACACACAGAGGACGGACACACAGAGGACGGAAACACAGAGGATGGACACACAGGAGATGGACCCACAGGGGACGGACACACGGAGGACGGACACACGGAGGACGGACACACAGGGGACGGACACACAGAGGACGGACACACAGAGGACGGACACACAGACGATGGACACACAGGGGACGGACACACAGAGGATGGACACACAGAGGACGGACACACAGAGGATGGACACACAGGAGATGGACCCACAGGGGACGGAAACACAGAGGACAGACACACAGGGGACGGACACACAGAGGATGGACACACAGAGGATGGACACACGGAGGACGGACACACAGAGGACGGACACACAGACGATGGACGGACACACGGGACGGACACACGGAGGACGGACACACGGAGGACGGACACACAGGGGACGGACACACAGAGGATGGACACACAGAGGACGGACACACAGAGGATGGACACACAGGAGATGGACCCACAGGGGACGGACACACGGAGGACGGACACACAGAGGACGGACACACAGACGATGGACGGACACACAGGGGATGGACACACAGAGGACAGACACACAGAGGACGGACACACACGGGACGGACTAACAGGAGATGGACACACAGGGGGCGGACACACAGGGGACGGACGCACAGAGGTCGGACGCACAGAGGTCGGACGCACAGAGGTCGGACGCACAGAGGCCGGATGGACATACAGGGATGGACACACAGGAGAGGGACACACAGAGGATGGACGGACAGAGGACGGACACACAGAGGACGGACACACAGAGGACGGACACACAGGGGATGGACACATAGGTGATGGACACACTGGGGACAGACACAGAGAGCGGACAGACACACAGGGGATGGACACACAGGGGACGGACACACTGGGGACAGACACACAGCGGACGGGCACACACGGGACGGACAAACAGGAGATGGACACACAGGGGGCGGACACACAGAGGACGGACGGACAGAGGACGGACACACAGAGGACGGACAAACAGGGGATGGACACAGGGACCGGATGGACACATAGGTGATGGACACACTGGGGACAGACACAGAGAGAAACAGACACACAGGGGATGGACACACAGGGGACGGACACACAGGACACGGACACACGGCTGACGGACACACAGGGGACGGGACACACAGGGGACGGACACACAGAGGACGGACACAGAGGACGGACACACAGTAGACGGACACACATGGGACGGACAGACAGGGGACAGACACACAGGGGACGGACACACAGAGGATGGGCGGACACACAGAGGACAGACACACAGGGGGCGGACACACGGGAGATGGACACACAGAGGACGGACACACAGAGGACGGACACACAGAGGACGGACACACAGAGGATGGACACACATGAGATGGACCCACAGGGGACGGACACACAGAGGATGGACGGACACACAGGGGACGGACACACAGAGGACGGACACACAGGGGATGGACACACAGAGGATGGACACACAGAGGATGGACACACAGGTGATGGACCCACAGGGGACGGACACACGGAGGACGGACACACAGGGGACGGAGACACAGAGGACGGACACACAGGGGACGGACACATAGGGGACGGACACACAGGGGATGGACACACGGAGGACGGACACACTGGGGAGGACACATAGGGGACGGACACACAGGGGACGGACACACAGGGGACGGGACACACAGGGGACGGACACACAGAGGATGGACGGACACACAGAGGACGGACACACAGGAGACGGACAGACAGGGGATGGACACACGGGACAGACACACAGGGGACAGACACACAGGGGACGGACACACAGAGGATGGGCGGACACACAGAGGATGGACACACAGAGGACGGACACACAGGGGACGAACAGACAGGGGATGGACACACGGGACGGACATACGGGGGACGGACACACAGAGCACGGACACCCAAGGGACGGACACACAGAGGATGGACGGACACACTGGGGACGGACACACAGAGGACGGACAGACAGGGGATGGACACCCAGGGGACGGACACACTGGGGTCGGACACACAGAGGACGGACACACAGAGGACGGACACACAGAGGATGGACACACAAGAGATGGACCCACAGGAGACGGACACACAGAGGATGGACGGACACACAGGGGACGGACACACAGAGGACGGACACACAGGGGATGGACACACAGAGGATGGACACACAGAGGACGGACACACAGAGGACGGACACACTGAGGACGGACACACGGAGGACGGACACACAGAGGACGGACACACAGAGGACGGACACACTGAGGACGGACACACGGAGGACGGACACACAGGGGGCGGACACACGGGAGATGGACACACAGAGGACGGACACACAGAGGACGGACACACAGAGGATGGACACACAGGAGATGGACCCACAGGAGACGGACACACAGAGGATGGACGGACACACAGGGGACGGACACACAGAGGACGGACACACAGGGGATGGACACACAGAGGATGGACACACAGAGGACGGACACACAGAGGACGGACACACAGAGGACAGACACACGGGAGATGGACACACAGAGGACGGACACACAGAGGACGGACACACTGAGGACGGACACACGGAGGACGGACACACAGGGGACGGACATACAGAGGACGGACACACAGGGGACGGACACACAGAAGATGGACACACAGAGGACGGACACACAGAGGATGGACACACGGGAGATGGACACACAGAGGACGGACACACAGAGGACGGACACACAGAGGATGGACACACAGGATATGGACCCACAGGGGACGGACACACGGAGGACGGACACACGGGACGGACACACAGACGATCGACGGACACACAGGGGACGGACACTCAGAGGACGGACACACAGTGGACGGACACACAGACGATCGACGGACACACAGAGGGCGGACACACAGCGGACGGGCACACACGGGACGGACACACAGGAGATGGACACACAGAGGACGGACGCACAGAGGACGGACGCACAGAGGACGGACGGACACACAGGGATGGACACACAGGAGAGGGACACACAGAGAACGGACAGACACACAGAGGACGGACACACTGGGGATGGACACACAGAGGACGGACACACAGAGGACGGACACACGGCGGACGGACACACGGCGGACGGACACACAGGGGACGGACACACAGAGGACGGACATACAGGGGACGGACACACAGAAGACGGACACACAGGGGATGGACACACAGAGGACGGACACACAGGGGATGGACACACAGAGGACGGACACACAGGGGATGGACACACAGAGGACGGACACACAGGGGACGGACACACGGAGGACGGACACACAGGGGACGGACACACAGACGATCGACGGACACACAGGGGATGGACACTCAGAGGACGGACACACAGAGGACAGACACACTGGAGATGGACACACAGGGGACGGACACACAGGGGACGGACGCACAGAGGACGGACGCACAGAGGACGGACGCACAGAGGACGGACGGACACACAGGGGACGGACACACAGGAGAGGGACACACAGAGGACGGACACACAGGGGACAGACACACAGGGGACCCGACACACCGAGAATGGACACACAGAGGACGGAAAGACGGGATGGACACACAGGGGACGGACACAGGGGACGGACACACAGGGGACGGACACACAGGGGACGGACACACGGCGGACGGACATACAGAGGACGGACACACGGCGGAAGGACAGACGGGACGGACACACAGAGGACGGACACACGGCGGACGGACAGACAGTGGACGGACACACAGGGGACAGACCCACAGGGGACGGACACACAGAGGACGGACACACAGGGGACGGACACACAGGGGACGGACACACAGAGGACGGACACACGGCGGACGGACACACAGGGGACGGTCACACGGCGGAGGGACAGACAGGGGATGGACACACAGGGGATGGACACACAGGGGATGGACACACAGGGGACGGACACACAGGGGACGGACACACAGGGGACGGTCACACGGCGGACGGACACACGGAGGACGGACATACAGAGGACGGACACACGGCGGAAGGACAGACAGGGGACGGACACACAGGGGACGGACACACAGAGGACGGACACACGGCGGACGGACAGACAGGGGACGGACACACAGGGGACACACCCACAGGGGACGGACACACAGGGGACACACCCACAGGGGACGGACACACAGGGGACGGACACACAGAGGATGGACACACGGGACGGACACACAGAGGACGGACACACAGAGGATGGACACACACGAGATGGACCCACAGGGGACGGACACACGGAGGACAGACACACGGAGGACGGACACACAGGGGACGGACACACAGAGGACGGACACACAGGGGATGGACACACAGAGGATGGACGCACAGAGGACGGACACACAGAGGATGGACGCACAGAGGACGGACACACAGAGGATGGACACACGGGAGATGGACACACAGAGGACGGACACACAGCGGACGGACACACAGGGGACGGACGCACAGAGGACACACCCACAGGGGACGGACACACAGAGGACGGACACACAGGGGACGGACACACAGGGGACGGACACACAGAGGACGGACACACAGAGGACGGACACACAGGGGATGGACACACAGAGCATGGACGCACAGAGGACGGACACACAGAGGATGGACACACGGGAGATGGACACACAGAGGACGGACACACAGAGGACGGACACACAGAGGATGGACACACAGGAGATGGACCCACAGGGGACGGACACACGGAGGACGGACACACGGGATGGACACACAGAGGACGGACACACAGAGGACGGACACACTGGGGACAGACACACAGCGGACGGGCACACACGGGACGGACACACAGGAGAAGGACACACAGGGGACGGACACACAGGGGACGGACGCACAGAGGACGGACGCACAGAGGACGGACGCACAGAGGACGGACGGACACACAGGGATGGACACACAGGGGATGGACACATAGGTGATGGACACACTGGGGACAGACACAGAGAGAAACAGACACACAGAGGACGGGCACACAGGGGACGGACACACTGGGGACAGACACAGAGCACGGACGGACACACAGAGAACGGACAGACACACAGAGGACGGACACACTGGGGATGGACACACAGAGGACGGGCACACAGAGGACGGACACACAGGGGACGGACACATAGGGGACGGACACACAGGGGATGGCCACACAGAGGACGGACACACGGAGGACGGACACACGGAGGACAGACACACGGTGGACGGACACACAGACGATGGACGGACACACAGGGGATGGACACACAGAGGACGGACACACAGAGGACGGACACACTGGGGACAGACACAGAGCACGGACGGACACACAGAGAACGGACAGACACACAGAGGACGGACACACTGGGGATGGACACACAGAGGACGGGCACACAGAGGACGGACACACAGGGGACGGACACATAGGGGACGGACACACGGGAGATGGACACACAGAGGACGGACACACAGAGGACGGACACACAGGAGATGGACCCACAGGGGACGGACACACAGAGGATGGACGGACACACAGGGGACGGACACACAGAGGACGGACACACTGGGGACAGACACAGAGCACGGACGGACACACAGAGAACGGACAGACACACAGAGGACGGACACACTGGGGATGGACACACAGAGGACGGGCACACAGAGGACGGACACACAGGGGACGGACACACAGTGGACGGACACATAGGGGACGGACACACGGGAGATGGACACACAGAGGACGGACACACAGAGGACGGACACACAGAGGACGGACACACAGGAGATGGACCCACAGGGGACGGACACACAGAGGATGGACGGACACACAGGGGACGGACACACAGAGGACGGACACACAGAGGATGGACACACAGAGGATGGACACACAGAGGACGGACACACAGAGGAAGGACACACAGGAGATGGACCCACAGGGGTCGGACACACGGAGGACGGACACACGGAGGACGGACACAAAGGGGACGGACACACAGACGATCGACGCAACACACACGGGAAGGACACTCAGAGGACGGACACACAGAGGACAGACACACTGGGGACAGACACACAGCGGACGGTCACACACGGGACGGACACACAGGAGATGGACACACAGGGGACGGACACACAGGGGACGGACGCACAGAGGACGGACGCACAGAGGATGGACGCACAGAGGACGGACGGACACACAGGGATGGACACACAGGAGAGGGACACACAGAGGACGGACGGACAGAGGACGGACACACAGAGGACAGACACACAAAGGACGGACACACATGGGATGGACACAGGGACCGGATGGACACATAGGTGATGGACACACTGGGGACAGACACAGAGAGAAACAGACACACAGGGGATGGACACACGGGACGGACACACTGGGGACAGACACAGTGCACGGACGGACACACAGAGAACGGACAGACACACAGAGGACGGACACACTGGGGATGGACACACAGAGGACGGGCACACAGAGGACGGACACACAGGGGACGGACACATATGGGACGGACACACAGGGGATGGCCACACAGAGGACGGACACACGGAGGACGGACACACGGAGGACAGACACACGGTGGACGGACACACAGACGATGGACGGACACACAGAGGACGGACACACTGGGGACAGACACACAGCGGACGGGCACACACGGGACGGACACACAGGAGATGGACACACAGGGGACGGACGCACAGAGGACGGACGGACAGAGGACGGACACACAGAGGACGGACACACGGCGGACGGACACACAGAGGACGGACAAACAGGGGATGGACACAGGGACCGGGTGGACACATAGGTGATGGACACACTAGGGACAGACACAGAGAGAAACAGACACACAGGGGATGGACACACAGAGGACGGACACACTGGGGACAGACACACAGCGGACGGGCACACACGGGACGGACACACTGGGGAGGGACACACAGAGGACGGGCACACAGAGGACGGACACACAGGGGACGGACACACAGGGGACGGACACACAGGGGACGGACAGATAGGGGACGGACACACAGGGGATGGACACACAGAGGACGGACAAACGGAGGACGGACACATAGGGGACGGACACACTGAGGACGGACACACAGAGGACGGACACACAGAGGACGGACACACGGCGGACGGACAGACAGGGGATGGACACACAGGGGACGGACACACTGAGGACGGACACACTGAGGACGGACACACTGAGGACGGACAGACAGGGGACGGACACACAGAGGACGGACACACAGGGGACGGACACACAGGGGACGGACACACAGAGGACGGAAAGACAGGGGATGGACACACAGGGGACGGACACACAGGGGACGGACACACAGGGGACGGACTCACAGAGGATGGACACACGGAGGACGGACACACGGCGGACGGACACACAGAGGACGGACACACAGCGGACGGACAGACAGGGGACGGACACACAGGGGACGGACACACGGCGGACGGACAGACAGGGGACGGACACACAGGGGACGGACACACGGCGGACGGACAGACAGGGGACGGACACACAGGGGAGGGACACACGGCGGACGGACAGGCATGGGATGGACACACAAGGGAGGGACACACGGCGGACGGACAGACAGGGGACGGACACACAGAGGACGGACACACAGGGGACAGACCCACAGGGGACGGACACACAGGGGACGGACACACAGAGGACGGACACACAGAGGACGGACCCACAGGGGACAGACCCACAGAGGACGGACACACGGCGGACGGACAGACAGGGGACGGACACACAGAGAACGGACACACAGGGGACAGACCCACAGGGGACGGACACACAGGGGACAGACACACAGAGGATGGACGGACACACAGGATGGACACACAGGGGACGGACACACAGGGGACGGACACACGGGGGACGGACACACAGGGGACGGACACACAGGGGACGGACACACAGGGGATGGACACACAGAGGACGGACAGACAGGGGATGGACACACAGGTGACAGACACACAGAGGATGGACACACAGAGGACGGACACACAGAGGATGGACACACAGAGGACGGACACACAGGGGACGGACAGACAGGGGATGGACAGACAGGGGACAGACACACACAGGATGGACGGACACACAGAGGATGGACACACAGAGGATGGACACACAGAGGACGGACACACAGAGGATGGACGGACACACAGGATGGACACACAGGGGACGGACACACGGGGGACGGACACACAGGGGACGGACACACAGAGGACGGACACACAGGGGATGGACACACAGAGGACGGACAGACAGGGGATGGACACACAGGGGACAGACACACAGAGGACGGGCACACAGGGGACGGACACACTGGGGACAGACACAGAGCACGGACGGACACACAGAGAACGGACAGACACACAGAGGACGGACACACTGGGGATGGACACACAGAGGACGGGCACACAGAGGACGGACACACAGGGGACGGACACATAGGGGACGGACACACAGGGGATGGCCACACAGAGGACGGACACACGGAGGACGGACACACGGAGGACAGACACACGGTGGACGGACACACAGACGATGGACGGACACACAGGGGATGGACACACAGAGGACGGACACACAGAGGACGGACACACTGGGGACAGACACAGAGCACGGACGGACACACAGAGAACGGACAGACACACAGAGGACGGACACACTGGGGATGGACACACAGAGGACGGGCACACAGAGGACGGACACACAGGGGACGGACACATAGGGGACGGACACACGGGAGATGGACACACAGAGGACGGACACACAGAGGACGGACACACAGGAGATGGACCCACAGGGGACGGACACACAGAGGATGGACGGACACACAGGGGACGGACACACAGAGGACGGACACACTGGGGACAGACACAGAGCACGGACGGACACACAGAGAACGGACAGACACACAGAGGACGGACACACTGGGGATGGACACACAGAGGACGGGCACACAGAGGACGGACACACAGGGGACGGACACACAGTGGACGGACACATAGGGGACGGACACACGGGAGATGGACACACAGAGGACGGACACACAGAGGACGGACACACAGAGGACGGACACACAGGAGATGGACCCACAGGGGACGGACACACAGAGGATGGACGGACACACAGGGGACGGACACACAGAGGACGGACACACAGAGGATGGACACACAGAGGATGGACACACAGAGGACGGACACACAGAGGAAGGACACACAGGAGATGGACCCACAGGGGACGGACACACGGAGGACGGACACACGGAGGACGGACACAAAGGGGACGGACACACAGACGATCGACGCAACACACACGGGAAGGACACTCAGAGGACGGACACACAGAGGACAGACACACTGGGGACAGACACACAGCGGACGGTCACACACGGGACGGACACACAGGAGATGGACACACAGGGGACGGACGCACAGAGGACGGACGCACAGAGGATGGACGCACAGAGGACGGACGGACACACAGGGATGGACACACAGGAGAGGGACACACAGAGGACGGACGGACAGAGGACGGACACACAGAGGACAGACACACAAAGGACGGACACACATGGGATGGACACAGGGACCGGATGGACACATAGGTGATGGACACACTGGGGACAGACACAGAGAGAAACAGACACACAGGGGATGGACACACGGGACGGACACACTGGGGACAGACACAGTGCACGGACGGACACACAGAGAACGGACAGACACACAGAGGACGGACACACTGGGGATGGACACACAGAGGACGGGCACACAGAGGACGGACACACAGGGGACGGACACATATGGGACGGACACACAGGGGATGGCCACACAGAGGACGGACACACGGAGGACGGACACACGGAGGACAGACACACGGTGGACGGACACACAGACGATGGACGGACACACAGAGGACGGACACACTGGGGACAGACACACAGCGGACGGGCACACACGGGACGGACACACAGGAGATGGACACACAGGGGACGGACGCACAGAGGACGGACGGACAGAGGACGGACACACAGAGGACGGACACACGGCGGACGGACACACAGAGGACGGACAAACAGGGGATGGACACAGGGACCGGGTGGACACATAGGTGATGGACACACTAGGGACAGACACAGAGAGAAACAGACACACAGGGGATGGACACACAGAGGACGGACACACTGGGGACAGACACACAGCGGACGGGCACACACGGGACGGACACACTGGGGAGGGACACACAGAGGACGGGCACACAGAGGACGGACACACAGGGGACGGACACACAGGGGACGGACACACAGGGGACGGACAGATAGGGGACGGACACACAGGGGATGGACACACAGAGGACGGACAAACGGAGGACGGACACATAGGGGACGGACACACTGAGGACGGACACACAGAGGACGGACACACAGAGGACGGACACACGGCGGACGGACAGACAGGGGATGGACACACAGGGGACGGACACACTGAGGACGGACACACTGAGGACGGACACACTGAGGACGGACAGACAGGGGACGGACACACAGAGGACGGACACACAGGGGACGGACACACAGGGGACGGACACACAGAGGACGGAAAGACAGGGGATGGACACACAGGGGACGGACACACAGGGGACGGACACACAGGGGACGGACTCACAGAGGATGGACACACGGAGGACGGACACACGGCGGACGGACACACAGAGGACGGACACACAGCGGACGGACAGACAGGGGACGGACACACAGGGGACGGACACACGGCGGACGGACAGACAGGGGACGGACACACAGGGGACGGACACACGGCGGACGGACAGACAGGGGACGGACACACAGGGGACGGACACACGGCGGACGGACAGACAGGGGACGGACAGACAGGGGACGGACACACAGGGGACGGACACACGGCGGACGGACAGGCATGGGATGGACACACAAGGGAGGGACACACGGCGGACGGACAGACAGGGGACGGACACACAGAGGACGGACACACAGGGGACAGACCCACAGGGGACGGACACACAGGGGACGGACACACAGAGGACGGACACACAGAGGACGGACCCACAGGGGACAGACCCACAGAGGACGGACACACGGCGGACGGACAGACAGGGGACGGACACACAGAGAACGGACACACAGGGGACAGACCCACAGGGGACGGACACACAGGGGACAGACACACAGAGGATGGACGGACACACAGGATGGACACACAGGGGACGGACACACAGGGGACGGACACACGGGGGACGGACACACAGGGGACGGACACACAGAGGACGGACACACAGGGGATGGACACACAGAGGACGGACAGACAGGGGATGGACACACAGGGGACAGACACACAGAGGATGGACACACAGAGGACGGACACACAGAGGATGGACACACAGAGGACGGACACACAGGGGACGGACAGACAGGGGATGGACAGACAGGGGACAGACACACACAGGATGGACGGACACACAGAGGATGGACACACAGAGGATGGACACACAGAGGACGGACACACAGGGGACGGACACACAGAGGATGGACGGACACACAGGATGGACACACAGGGGACGGACACACGGGGGACGGACACACAGGGGACGGACACACAGAGGACGGACACACAGGGGATGGACACACAGAGGACGGACAGACAGGGGATGGACACACAGGGGACAGACACACAGAGGATGGACACACAGAGGCCGGACACACAGAGGATGGACACACAGAGGACGGACACACAGGGGACGGACAGACAGGGGATGGACAGACAGGGGACAGACACACACAGGATGGACGGACACACAGAGGATGGACACACAGGGGACGGACAGACAGGGGATGGACCCACAGGGGACGGACACACGGAGGACGGACACACGGGATGGACACACAGAGGACGGACACACAGAGGACGGACACACTGGGGACAGACACACAGCGGACGGGCACACACGGGACGGACACACAGGAGAAGGACACACAGGGGACGGACACACAGGGGACGGACGCACAGAGGACGGACGCACAGAGGACGGACGCACAGAGGACGGACGGACACACAGGGATGGACACACAGGGGATGGACACATAGGTGATGGACACACTGGGGACAGACACAGAGAGAAACAGACACACAGAGGACGGGCACACAGGGGACGGACACACTGGGGACAGACACAGAGCACGGACGGACACACAGAGAACGGACAGACACACAGAGGACGGACACACTGGGGATGGACACACAGAGGACGGGCACACAGAGGACGGACACACAGGGGACGGACACATAGGGGACGGACACACAGGGAATGGCCACACAGAGGACGGACACACGGAGGACGGACACACGGAGGACAGACACACGGTGGACGGACACACAGACGATGGACGGACACACAGGGGATGGACACACAGAGGACGGACACACAGAGGACGGACACACTGGGGACAGACACAGAGCACGGACGGACACACAGAGAACGGACAGACACACAGAGGACGGGCACACAGAGGACGGACACACAGGGGACGGACACACAGGGGACGGACACATAGGGGACGGACACACGGGAGATGGACACACAGAGGACGGACACACAGAGGACGGACCCACAGGAGATGGACCCACAGGGGACGGACACACAGAGGATGGACGGACACACAGGGGACGGACACACAGAGGACGGACACACTGGGGACAGACACAGAGCACGGACGGACACACAGAGAACGGACGGGCACACAGAGGACGGACACACAGGGGACAGACACACAGTGGACGGACACATAGGGGACGGACACACGGGAGATGGACACACAGAGGACGGACACACAGAGGACGGACACACAGGAGATGGACCCACAGGGGACGGACACACAGAGGATGGACGGACACACAGGGGATGGACACACAGAGGACGGACACACAGGGGATGGACACACAGAGGATGGACACACAGAGGACGGACACACAGAGGAAGGACACACAGGAGATGGACCCACAGGGGACGGACACACGGAGGACGGACACACGGAGGACGGACACAAAGGGGACGGACACACAGACGATCGACGCAACACACACGGGAAGGACACTCAGAGGACGGACACACAGAGGACAGACACACTGGGGACAGACACACAGCGGACGGTCACACACGGGACGGACACACAGGAGATGGACACACAGGGGACGGACACACAGGGGACGGACGCACAGAGGACGGACGCACAGAGGATGGACGCACAGAGGACGGACGGACACACAGGGATGGACACACAGGAGAGGGACACACAGAGGACGGACGGACAGAGGACGGACACACAGAGGACAGACACACAAAGGACGGACACACATGGGATGGACACAGGGACCGGATGGACACATAGGTGATGGACACACTGGGGACAGACACAGAGAGAAACAGACACACAGGGGATGGACACACGGGACGGACACACTGTGGACAGACACAGTGCACGGACGGACACACAGAGAACGGACAGACACACAGAGGACGGACACACTGGGGATGGACACACAGAGGACGGGCACACAGAGGACGGACACACAGGGGACGGACACATATGGGACGGACACACAGGGGATGGCCACACAGAGGACGGACACACGGAGGACGGACACACGGAGGACAGACACACGGTGGACGGACACACAGACGATGGACGGACACACAGAGGACGGACACACTGGGGACAGACACACAGCGGACGGGCACACACGGGACGGACACACAGGAGATGGACACACAGGGGACGGACGCACAGAGGACGGACGGACAGAGGACGGACACACAGAGGACGGACACACGGCGGACGGACACACAGAGGACGGACAAACAGGGGATGGACACAGGGACCGGGTGGACACATAGGTGATGGACACACTAGGGACAGACACAGAGAGAAACAGACACACAGGGGATGGACACACAGAGGACGGACACACTGGGGACAGACACACAGCGGACGGGCACACACGGGACGGACACACTGGGGAGGGACACACAGAGGACGGGCACACAGAGGACGGACACACAGGGGACGGACACACAGGGGACGGACAGATAGGGGACGGACACACAGGGGATGGACACACAGAGGACGGACAAACGGAGGACGGACACATAGGGGACGGACACACTGAGGACGGACACACAGAGGACGGACACACAGAGGACGGACACACGGCGGACGGACAGACAGGGGATGGACACACAGGGGACGGACACACTGAGGACGGACACACTGAGGACGGACACACAGAGGACGGACAGACAGGGGACGGACACACAGAGGACGGACACACAGGGGACGGACACACAGGGGACGGACACACAGAGGACGGAAAGACAGGGGATGGACACACAGGGGACGGACACACAGGGGACGGACACACAGGGGACGGACTCACGGAGGATGGACACACGGAGGACGGACACACGGCGGACGGACACACAGAGGACGGACACACAGCGGACGGACAGACAGGGGACGGACACACAGGGGACGGACACACGGCGGACGGACAGACAGGGGACGGACACACAGGGGACGGACACACGGCGGACGGACAGACAGGGGACGGACACACAGGGGAGGGACACACGGCGGACGGACAGGCATGGGATGGACACACAGGGGAGGGACACACGGCGGACGGACAGACAGGGGACGGACACACAGAGGACGGACACACAGGGGACAGACCCACAGGGGACGGACACACAGGGGACGGACACACAGAGGACGGACACACAGAGGACGGACACACAGGGGACAGACCCACAGGGGACTGACACACAGAGGACGGACACACGGCGGACGGACAGACAGGGGACGGACACACAGAGAACGGACACACAGGGGACAGACACACAGAGGATGGACGGACACACAGGATGGACACACAGGGGACGGACACACAGGGGACGGACACACGGGGGACGGACACACAGGGGACGGACACACAGAGGACGGACACACAGGGGATGGACACACAGAGGACGGACAGACAGGGGATGGACACACAGGGGACAGACACACAGAGGATGGACACACAGAGGACGGACACACAGAGGATGGACACACAGAGGACGGACACACAGGGGACGGACAGACAGGGGATGGACAGACAGGGGACAGACACACACAGGATGGACGGACACACAGAGGATGGACACACAGAGGATGGACACACAGAGGACGGACACACAGGGGACGGACACACAGAGGATGGACGGACACACAGGATGGACACACAGGGGACGGACACACAGGGGACGGACACACGGGGGACGGACACACAGGGGACGGACACACAGAGGACAGACACACAGGGGATGGACACACAGAGGACGGACAGACAGGGGATGGACACACAGGGGACAGACACACAGAGGATGGACACACAGAGGACGGACACACAGAGGATGGACACACAGAGGACGGACACACAGGGGACGGACAGACAGGGGATGGACAGACAGGGGACAGACACACACAGGATGGACGGACACACAGAGGATGGACACACAGGGGACGGACAGACAGGGGATGGACACACAGGGGATGGACACACAGGGGACGGACAGACAGGGGATGGACACACAGGGGACGGACACACAGAGGACGGACACACAGAGGATGGACACACAGAGGACGGACACACAGGGGACGGACAGACAGGGGATGGACAGACAGGGGACAGACACACACAGGATGGACGGACACACAGAGGATGGACACACAGAGGACGGACACACAGGGGACGGACAGACAGGGGATGGACACACAGGGGACGGACACACGGGGACGGACACACAGAGGACGGACACCCAGGGGACGGACACACAGAGGATGGACGGACACACTGGGGATGGACACACAGGGGACGGGCACCCAGGGGACGGACACACAGAGGACGGACACACAGGGGACGGACACACAGAGGACGGACACACAGGGGACGGACACACAGAGGACGGACACACAGGGGACGGACACACAGAGGACGGACACACAGAGGACGGACACACAGAGGACAGACACACAGGGGGCGGACACAGGGGAGATGGACACACAGAGGACGGACACACAGAGGACGGAAACACAGAGGATGGACACACAGGAGATGGACCCACAGGGGACGGACACACGGAGGACGGACACACGGAGGACGGACACACAGGGGACGGACACACAGAGGACGGACACACAGAGGACGGACACACAGACGATGGACACACAGGGGACGGACACACAGAGGATGGACACTCAGAGGACGGACACACAGAGGATGGACACACAGGAGATGGACCCACAGGGGACGGAAACACAGAGGACAGACACACAGGGGACGGACACACAGAGGATGGACACACAGAGGATGGACACACGGAGGACGGACACACAGAGGACGGACACACAGACGATGGACGGACACACGGGACGGACACACGGAGGACGGACACACGGAGGACGGACACACAGGGGACGGACACACAGAGGATGGACACACAGGAGATGGACCCACAGGGGACGGACACACGGAGGACGGACACACAGAGGACGGACACACAGACGATGGACGGACACACAGGGGATGGACACACAGAGGACAGACACACAGAGGACGGACACACACGGGACGGACAAACAGGAGATGGACACACAGGGGGCGGACACACAGGGGACGGACGCACAGAGGTCGGACGCACAGAGGTCGGACGCACAGAGGCCGGATGGACATACAGGGATGGACACACAGGAGAGGGACACACAGAGGATGGACGGACAGAGGACGGACACACAGAGGACGGACACACAGAGGACGGACACACAGGGGATGGACACATAGGTGATGGACACACTGGGGACAGACACAGAGAGCGGACAGACACACAGGGGATGGACACACAGGGGACGGACACACTGGGGACAGACACACAGCGGACGGGCACACACGGGACGGACAAACAGGAGATGGACACACAGGGGGCGGACACACAGGGGACGGACGCACAGAGGTCGGACGCACAGAGGTCGGACGCACAGAGGCCGGATGGACATACAGGGATGGACACACAGGAGAGGGACACACAGAGGATGGACGGACAGAGGACGGACACACAGAGGACGGACACACAGAGGACGGACACACAGGGGATGGACACACAGGGGATGGACACACAGGGGACGGACACACTGGGGACAGACACAGAGCACGGACGGACACACGGGACGGACACACAGGGGACGGACACACAGTGGACGGACACACAGGGGACGGACACACAGGGGACGGACACATAGGGGACGGACACACAGGGGATGGACACACGGAGGACGGACACACGGAGGACGGACACACGGAGGACGGACACATAGGGGACGGACACACAGAGGACGGACACACTGAGGACGGACACACAGAGGACGGACACACAGAGGACGGACACACAGGGGACGGACACACAGAGGACGGACACACAGGGGATGGACACACAGGGGATGGACACATAAGTAATGGACACACTGGGGACAGACACAGAGAGCAGACAGACACACGGCATGGACACACAGGGGACGGACACACTGGGGACAGACACAGAGCACGGATGGACACACACAGAACGGACAGACACACAGAGGACGGACACACTGGGGATGGACACACAGAGGACGGGCACACAGAGGACGGGCACACAGGGGACGGACACACAGAGGATGGACGGACACACGGGACGGACACACAGGGGACGGACACATAGGGGACGGACACACAGGGGATGGACACACGGAGGACGGACACACGGAGGACGGACACACGGAGGACGGACACATAGGGGATGGACACACAGGGGATGGACACACGGAGGACGGACACACGGAGGACGGACACACGGAGGACGGACACACAGAGGATGGACACATTGGGGACAGACACACAGAGGACGGGCACACAGGGGATGGACACATTGGGGACAGACACACAGAGGACGGGCACACAGGGGACGGACACACAGGGGACGGACACACGGAGTACACAGGGGACGGACACACAGAGGACGGACACACAGGGGATGGACACACAGGGGACGGACACACGGAGGATGGACGGACACACGGGACGGACACACAGAGATCGGTCACACAGGGAGCGGACAGACAGGGGATGGACACACAGTGGACGGACACACGGAGGACGGACACACAGAGGATGGACACATTGGGGAGAGACACACAGAGGACGGGCACACAGGGGACGGACACACAGGGGACGGACACACGGAGTACACAGGGGACGGACACACAGAGGACGGACACACAGGGGATGGACACACGGAGGATGGACGGACACACGGGACGGACACACAGAGATCGGTCACACAGGGAACGGACAGACAGGGGATGGACACACAGAGGACGGACACACTGGGGACAGACACACAGCGGACGGACACACAGGAGATGGACACACAGGGGACGGACACACAGAGGACGGACACACAGGGGACGGACACACAGGGGACGGACGGACACACAGGGAATGGACACACAGGAGAGGGACACACAGAGGACGGACGGACAGAGGACGGACACACAGGGGATGGACACAGGGACCTGATGGACACATAGGTGATGGACACACTGGGGACAGACACAGAGAGCGGACAGACACACAGAGGATGGACACACAGGGGACTGACACACTGGGGGCAGACACAGAGCACGTACGGACACACAGAGAACGGACAGACACACAGAGGACGGACACACTGGGGATGGACACACAGAGGACGGGCACACAGAGAACGGACAGACACACAGAGGACGGACACACAGGGGACGGACACACGGGACGGACACACGGGACGGACACATAGGGGACGGACACACAGGGGATGGACACACAGAGGACGGACACACGGAGGACGGACACACGGAGGACGGACACATAGGGGACGGACACACAGAGGACGGACACATTGGGGACAGACACACAGAGGACGGGCACACAGGGGACGGACACACAGGAGATGGACACAGGGACTGGACGGTCACATAGGGGATGGACACACTGGGGACAGACACAGAGAGCGGACAGACACACAGAGGATGGACCCACAGGGGACGGACACACAGAGGACGGACACACAGGGGACGGACACACAGGAGACGGACACACAGAGGACGGACACACGGCGGACGGACACACGGCGGACGGACACACAGGGGATGGACACACAGGGGACGGGACACACAGGGGACGGACACACAGAGGATGGACGGACACACAGAGGATGGACACACAGAGGACGGACACACAGGAGACGGACACACAGGGGACGGACAGACAGGGGATGGACACACGGGACAGACACACAGGGGACGGACACACAGAGGATGGGCGGACACACAGAGGATGGACACACAGAGGGCGGACACACAGAGGATGGACACACAGAGGACGGACACACAGGGGACGGACACACGGGGGACGGACACACAGAGCACGGACACCCAAGGGACGGACACACAGAGGATGGACGGACAAACTGGGGACGGACACACAGAGGACGGACAGACAGGGGATGGACACCCAGGGGACGGACACACAGAGGACGGACACACAGAGGACAGACACACAGGGGGCGGACACACGGGAGATGGACACACAGAGGACGGACACACAGAGGACGGACACACAGAGGACGGACACACAGAGGATGGACCCACAGGGGACGGACACACAGAGGATGGACGGACACACAGGGGACGGACACACAGAGGACGGACACACAGGGGACGGACACACAGAGGATGGACACACAGAGGACGGACACACAGAGGACGGACACACAGAGGATGGACACACAGGAGATGGACCCACAGGGGACGGACACACGGAGGACGGACACACGGAGGACGGACACACAGGGGACGGACACACAGAGGACGGACACACAGGGGACGGACACACAGAGGATGGACGGACACACAGGGGACGGACACACAGAGGACGGACACACAGGGGACGGACACACAGAGGATGGACACACAGAGGACGGACACACAGAGGACGGACACACAGAGGATGGACACACAGGAGATGGACCCACAGGGGACGGACACACTGAGGACGGACACACAGGGGACGGACACACAGACGATCGACGGACACACAGGGGATGGACACTCAGAGGACGGACACACAGAGGACGGACACACTGGGGACAGACACACAGCGGACGGGCACACACGGGACGGACACACAGGAGATGGACACACAGGGAACGGACACACAGGGGACGGACGCACAGAGGACGGACGCACAGAGGACGGACGCACAGAGGATGGACGGACACACAGTGATGGACACACAGGAGAGGGACACACAGGGAACGGACACACAGGGGACGGACGGACAGAGGACGGACACACAGAGGACGGACACACAAAGGACGGACACACAGGGGACGGACACACAGGGGACAGACACACAGGGGGCGGACACACGGGAGATGGACACACAGAGGACGGACACACAGAGGACGGACACACAGAGGATGGACCCACAGGGGACGGACACACAGAGGATGGACGGACACACAGGGGACGGACACACAGAGGACGGACACACATGAAACGGACACACAGAGGATGGACACACAGAGGACGGACACACAGAGGACGGACACACAGAGGACGGACACACAGAGGATGGACACACAGGGGACGGACACACAGAGGATGGACACACAGAGGACGGACACACAGAGGACGGACACACAGAGGACGGACACACAGAGGATGGACACACAGAGGACGGACACACAGAGGATGGACACACAGGGGACGGACACACAGAGGACGGACACACAGGGGACGGACACACAGAGGATGGACGGACACACAGGGGACGGACACACAGAGGACGGACACACAGGGGACGGACACACAGAGGATGGGCACACAGAGGACGGACACACAGAGGACGGACACACAGAGGATGGACACACAGGAGATGGACCCACAGGGGACGGACACACAGAGGACGGACACACGGAGGACGGACACACAGGGGACGGACACACAGACGATCGACGGACACACAGGGGATGGACATTCAGAGGACGGACACACAGAGGACGGACATACTGGGGACAGACACACAGCGGACGGGCACACACGGGACGGACACACAGGAGATGGACACACAGGGGACGGACACACAGGGGACGGACACACAGAGGACGGACACACAGGAGAAGGACACACAGGGGACGGACACACAGGGGACGGACGCACAGGGGACGGACGCACAGAGGACGGACGCACAGAGGACGGACGGACACACAGGGATGGACACACAGGAGAGGGACACACAGAGGACGGACGGACAGAGGACGGACACACAGAGGACGGACACACAAAGGACGGACACACAGGGGATGGACACAGGGACCGGATGGACACACTGGGGACAGACACAGAGAGAAACAGACACACAGGGGATGGACACACGGGACGGACACACTGGGGACAGACACAGTGCACGGACGGACACACAGAGAACGGACAGACACACAGAGGACGGACACACTGGGGATGGACACACAGAGGACGGGCACACAGAGGACGGACACACAGGGGACGGACACACAGGGGACGGACACACAGCGGATGGACACACAGTGGACGGACACACGGAGGACGGACACACGGAGGACGGACACACAGGGGACGGACACACAGGGGACAGACACACAGGGGACGGACACACAGAGGATGGACACACAGAGGACGGAAAGACAGGGGATGGACACACAGGGGACGGACACAGGGGACGGACGCACAGGGGACGGACACAGGGGACGGACACACAGGGGACGGACACACGGCGGTCGGACATACAGAGGAAGGACACACGGCGGAAGGACAGACAGGGGACGGACACACAGGGGACGGACACACAGGGGACGGACACACGGAGGACGGACACACTGGGGACGGACACATAGGGGACGGACACACAGTGGATGGACACACAGGGGACGGACACACAGGGGACGGACACACAGGGGACGGACACACAGGGACGGACACACAGAGGATGGACGGACACACAGGGGACGGACACACAGGGGACGGACACACGGCGGACGGACACACAGAGGACGGACACACAGAGGACGGACACACAGGGGATGGACACACAGGGGACGGACACACAGGGGACGGACACACAGGGGACGGACACACAGAGGACGGACACACAGGGGACGGACACACAGAGGACGGACACACAGGGGACGGACACACAGGGGATGGACACACAGGGGACGGACACACAGAGGACGGACACACAGGGGACGGACACACAGAGGACGGACACACAGGGGATGGACACACAGGGGACGGACACACAGGGGACGGACTGACAGGGGACGGACACACAGGGGACGGACCCACAGGGGACGGACACACGGCGGACGGACACACGGCGGACGGACACACAGGGGATGGACACACAGGGGATGGACACACGGAGGACGGACACACTGGGTACGGACACATAGGGGACGGACACACAGGGGATGGACACACAGAGGACGGACACACTGGGGACAGACACACAGGGTACGGACACACAGAGGACGGACACACGGCGGACGGACAGACAGGGGATGGACACACAGGGGACGGACACACAGGGGACGGACACACAGGGGACGGACACAGGGGACGGACACACAGGGGACGGACACACAGAGGATGGACACACAGGGGACGGACACACAGGGGACGGTCACACGGCGGATGGACACACGGAGGAGGAACACACGGGACGGTCACACGGCGGACGGACAGACAGGGGATGGACACACAGGGGACGGACACACAGGGGACGGACACACAGGGGACGGTCACACGGCGGACGGACACACGGAGGACGGACACACAGGGAAAGGTCACACGGCGGACGGACAGACAGGGGACGGACAGACGGGACGGAACCACAGGGGACGGACACACAGAGGACAGACACACAGGGGACGGACACACAGGGGACGGACACACAGAGGACGGACACACAGGGGACGTACACACGGCAGACGGACACACAGGGGACGGACACACAGGGGATGGACGGACACACAGAGGATGGACACACAGAGGACGGACACACAGGAGACGGACACACAGGGGACGGACACACAGGGGACGGACACACAGGGGACGGACACACAGAGGATGGACGGACACACAGAGGACGGACACACAGGGGACGGACACACAGGGGACAGACACACAGGGGACGGACAGCCAGGGGACGGACAGCCAGTGGACGGAGACACAGAGGACGGACACACAGAGGATGGACACACAGGAGATGGACCCACAGGGGGCGGACACACAGAGGATGGACGGACACACAGGGGACGGACACACAGAGGACGGACACACAGGGATGGACACACAGAGGATGGACACACAGAGGACGGACACACAGAGGATGGACACACAGGAGATGGACCCACAGGGGACAGACACACGGAGGACGGACACACGGAGGACGGACACACAGGGGACGGACACACAGAGGACGGACACACAGAGGATGGACACACAGGAGATGGACACACAGGAGATGGACCCACAGGGGGCGGACACACAGAGGATGGACACACAGAGGACGGACACACAGAGGATGGACACACAGGAGATGGACCCACAGGGGACAGACACACGGAGGACGGACACACGGAGGACGGACACACAGAGGACGGACACACAGGGGACAGACACACAGAGGACGGACACACAGAGGATGGACACACAGGAGATGGACCCATTGGGGACAGACACACGGACGACGGACACACGGAGGACGGACACACAGGGGACGGACACACAGAGGACGGACACACAGGGGACGGACACACAGAGGATGGACACACAGAGGACGGACACACAGAGGATGGACACACGGGAGATGGACACACAGAGGACGGACACACAGGGGACGGACACACAGAGGATGGACACACAGAGGACGGACACACAGAGGATGGACACACAGGAGATGGACCCACAGGGGACGGACACACGGAGAACGGACACACAGACGATGGACGGACACACAGGGGACGGACACACAGGGGATGGACACACAGAGGACGGACACACAGAGGACGGACACACTGGGGACAGACACACAGCGGACGGGCACACACGGGACGGACACACAGGAGATGGACACACAGGGGACGGACACACAGGGGACGGACGCACAGAGGACGGACGCACAGAGGACGGACGCACAGAGGACGGACGGACACACAGGGATGGACACACAGGAGAGGGACACACAGAGGACGGACACACAGAAGATGGACACACAGAGGACGGACGGACAGAGGACGGACACACAGAGGACGGACACACGGAGGACGGACACACGGAGGACGGACACACAGGGGACGGACACACAGAGGACGGACACACAGGGGACGGACACACAGAGGATGGACGGACACACAGGGGACGGACACACAGAGGACGGACACACAGGGGACGGACACACAGAGGATGGACACACAGGAGATGGACCCACAGGGGACGGACACACAGAGGACGGACACACTGAGGACGGACACACAGGGGACGGACACACTGACGATCGACGGACACACAGGGGACGGACACACAGAGGACGGACACACAGGGGATGGACACACAGGGGACGGACACACAGGGGACGGACAGACAGGGGACGGACACACAGGGGACGGACCCACAGGGGACGGACACACGGCGGACGGACACACGGCGGACGGACACACAGGGGATGGACACACAGGGGATGGACACACGGAGGACGGACACACTGGGGACGGACACATAGGGGACGGACACACAGGGGATGGACACACAGAGGACGGACACACTGGGGACAGACACACAGGGTACGGACACACAGAGGACGGACACACGGCGGACGGACAGACAGGGGATGGACACACAGGGGACGGACACACAGGGGACGGACACACAGGGGACGGACACACAGAGGATGGACACACAGGGGACGGACACACAGGGGACGGTCACACGGCGGATGGACACACGGAGGACGGACACACGGGACGGTCACATGGCGGACGGACAGACAGGGGATGGACACACAGGGGACGGACACACAGGGGACGGACACACAGGGGACGGTCACACGGCGGACGGACACACGGAGGACGGACACACAGGGAAAGGTCACACGGCGGACGGACAGACAGGGGACGGACAGACGGGACGGACCCACAGGGGACGGACACACAGAGGACAGACACACAGGGGACGGACACACAGGGGACGGACACACAGAGGACGGACACACAGGGGACGTACACACGGCAGACGGACACACAGGGGACGGACACACAGGGGACGGACACACAGGGGATGGACGGACACACAGAGGATGGACACACAGAGGACGGACACACAGGAGACGGACACACAGGGGACGGACACACAGGGGACGGACACACAGGGGACGGACACACAGAGGATGGACGGACACACAGAGGACTGACACACAGGGGACGGACACACAGGGGACGGACACACAGGGGACGGACAGCCAGGGGACGGAGACACAGAGGACGGACACACAGAGGATGGACACACAGGAGATGGACCCACAGGGGGCGGACACACAGAGGATGGACGGACACACAGGGGACGGACACACAGAGGACGGACACACAGGGATGGACACACAGAGGATGGACACACAGAGGACGGACACACAGAGGATGGACACACAGGAGATGGACCCACAGGGGACAGACACACGGAGGACGGACACACGGAGGACGGACACACAGGGGACGGACACACAGAGGACGGACACACAGAGGATGGACACACAGGAGATGGACACACAGGAGATGGACCCACAGGGGGCGGACACACAGAGGATGGACACACAGAGGACGGACACACAGAGGATGGACACACAGGAGATGGACCCACAGGGGACAGACACACGGAGGACGGACACACGGAGGACGGACACACAGAGGACGGACACACAGGGGACAGACACACAGAGGACGGACACACAGAGGATGGACACACAGGAGATGGACCCATTGGGGACAGACACACGGACGACGGACACACGGAGGACGGACACACAGGGGACGGACACACAGAGGACGGACACACAGGGGATGGACACACAGAGGATGGACACACAGGGGACGGACACACAGGGGACGGACACACAGGGGACGGTCACACGGCGGACGGACACACGGAGGACGGACACACAGGGAAAGGTCACACGGCGGACGGACAGACAGGGGACGGACAGACGGGACGGAACCACAGGGGACGGACACACAGAGGACAGACACACAGGGGACGGACACACAGGGGACGGACACACAGAGGACGGACACACAGGGGACGTACACACGGCAGACGGACACACAGGGGACGGACACACAGGGGACGGACACACAGGGGATGGACGGACACACAGAGGATGGACACACAGAGGACGGACACACAGGAGACGGACACACAGGGGACGGACACACAGGGGACGGACACACAGGGGACGGACACACAGAGGATGGACGGACACACAGAGGACGGACACACAGGGGACGGACACACAGGGGACAGACACACAGGGGACGGACAGCCAGGGGACGGACAGCCAGTGGACGGAGACACAGAGGACGGACACACAGAGGATGGACACACAGGAGATGGACCCACAGGGGGCGGACACACAGAGGATGGACGGACACACAGGGGACGGACACACAGAGGACGGACACACAGGGATGGACACACAGAGGATGGACACACAGAGGACGGACACACAGAGGATGGACACACAGGAGATGGACCCACAGGGGACAGACACACGGAGGACGGACACACGGAGGACGGACACACAGGGGACGGACACACAGAGGACGGACACACAGAGGATGGACACACAGGAGATGGACACACAGGAGATGGACCCACAGGGGGCGGACACACAGAGGATGGACACACAGAGGACGGACACACAGAGGATGGACACACAGGAGATGGACCCACAGGGGACAGACACACGGAGGACGGACACACGGAGGACGGACACACAGAGGACGGACACACAGGGGACAGACACACAGAGGACGGACACACAGAGGATGGACACACAGGAGATGGACCCATTGGGGACAGACACACGGACGACGGACACACGGAGGACGGACACACAGGGGACGGACACACAGAGGACGGACACACAGGGGACGGACACACAGAGGATGGACACACAGAGGACGGACACACAGAGGATGGACACACGGGAGATGGACACACAGAGGACGGACACACAGGGGACGGACACACAGAGGATGGACACACAGAGGACGGACACACAGAGGATGGACACACAGGAGATGGACCCACAGGGGACGGACACACGGAGAACGGACACACAGACGATGGACGGACACACAGGGGACGGACACACAGGGGATGGACACACAGAGGACGGACACACAGAGGACGGACACACAGAGGACGGACACACTGGGGACAGACACACAGCGGACGGGCACACACGGGACGGACACACAGGAGATGGACACACAGGGGACGGACACACAGGGGACGGACGCACAGAGGACGGACGCACAGAGGACGGACGCACAGAGGACGGACGGACACACAGGGATGGACACACAGGAGAGGGACACACAGAGGACGGACACACAGAAGATGGACACACAGAGGACGGACGGACAGAGGACGGACACACAGAGGACGGACACACGGAGGACGGACACACGGAGGACGGACACACAGGGGACGGACACACAGAGGACGGACACACAGGGGACGGACACACAGAGGATGGACGGACACACAGGGGACGGACACACAGAGGACGGACACACAGGGGACGGACACACAGAGGATGGACACACAGGAGATGGACCCACAGGGGACGGACACACAGAGGACGGACACACTGAGGACGGACACACAGGGGACGGACACACTGACGATCGACGGACACACAGGGGACGGACACACAGAGGACGGACACACAGGGGATGGACACACAGGGGACGGACACACAGGGGACGGACACACAGGGGATGGACACACAGGGGACGGACACACAGAGGACGGACACACAGGGGACGGACACACAGAGGACGGACACACAGGGGATGGACACACAGGGGACGGACACACAGGGGACGGACTGACAGGGGACGGACACACAGGGGACGGACCCACAGGGGACGGACACACGGCGGACGGACACACGGCGGACGGACACACAGGGGATGGACACACAGGGGATGGACACACGGAGGACGGACACACTGGGTACGGACACATAGGGGACGGACACACAGGGGATGGACACACAGAGGACGGACACACTGGGGACAGACACACAGGGTACGGACACACAGAGGACGGACACACGGCGGACGGACAGACAGGGGATGGACACACAGGGGACGGACACACAGGGGACGGACACACAGGGGACGGACACAGGGGACGGACACACAGGGGACGGACACACAGAGGATGGACACACAGGGGACGGACACACAGGGGACGGTCACACGGCGGATGGACACACGGAGGAGGAACACACGGGACGGTCACACGGCGGACGGACAGACAGGGGATGGACACACAGGGGACGGACACACAGGGGACGGACACACAGGGGACGGTCACACGGCGGACGGACACACGGAGGACGGACACACAGGGAAAGGTCACACGGCGGACGGACAGACAGGGGACGGACAGACGGGACGGAACCACAGGGGACGGACACACAGAGGACAGACACACAGGGGACGGACACACAGGGGACGGACACACAGAGGACGGACACACAGGGGACGTACACACGGCAGACGGACACACAGGGGACGGACACACAGGGGATGGACGGACACACAGAGGATGGACACACAGAGGACGGACACACAGGAGACGGACACACAGGGGACGGACACACAGGGGACGGACACACAGGGGACGGACACACAGAGGATGGACGGACACACAGAGGACGGACACACAGGGGACGGACACACAGGGGACAGACACACAGGGGACGGACAGCCAGGGGACGGACAGCCAGTGGACGGAGACACAGAGGACGGACACACAGAGGATGGACACACAGGAGATGGACCCACAGGGGGCGGACACACAGAGGATGGACGGACACACAGGGGACGGACACACAGAGGACGGACACACAGGGATGGACACACAGAGGATGGACACACAGAGGACGGACACACAGAGGATGGACACACAGGAGATGGACCCACAGGGGACAGACACACGGAGGACGGACACACGGAGGACGGACACACAGGGGACGGACACACAGAGGACGGACACACAGAGGATGGACACACAGGAGATGGACACACAGGAGATGGACCCACAGGGGGCGGACACACAGAGGATGGACACACAGAGGACGGACACACAGAGGATGGACACACAGGAGATGGACCCACAGGGGACAGACACACGGAGGACGGACACACGGAGGACGGACACACAGAGGACGGACACACAGGGGACAGACACACAGAGGACGGACACACAGAGGATGGACACACAGGAGATGGACCCATTGGGGACAGACACACGGACGACGGACACACGGAGGACGGACACACAGGGGACGGACACACAGAGGACGGACACACAGGGGACGGACACACAGAGGATGGACACACAGAGGACGGACACACAGAGGATGGACACACGGGAGATGGACACACAGAGGACGGACACACAGGGGACGGACACACAGAGGATGGACACACAGAGGACGGACACACAGAGGATGGACACACAGGAGATGGACCCACAGGGGACGGACACACGGAGAACGGACACACAGACGATGGACGGACACACAGGGGACGGACACACAGGGGATGGACACACAGAGGACGGACACACAGAGGACGGACACACTGGGGACAGACACACAGCGGACGGGCACACACGGGACGGACACACAGGAGATGGACACACAGGGGACGGACACACAGGGGACGGACGCACAGAGGACGGACGCACAGAGGACGGACGCACAGAGGACGGACGGACACACAGGGATGGACACACAGGAGAGGGACACACAGAGGACGGACACACAGAAGATGGACACACAGAGGACGGACGGACAGAGGACGGACACACAGAGGACGGACACACGGAGGACGGACACACGGAGGACGGACACACAGGGGACGGACACACAGAGGACGGACACACAGGGGACGGACACACAGAGGATGGACGGACACACAGGGGACGGACACACAGAGGACGGACACACAGGGGACGGACACACAGAGGATGGACACACAGGAGATGGACCCACAGGGGACGGACACACAGAGGACGGACACACTGAGGACGGACACACAGGGGACGGACACACTGACGATCGACGGACACACAGGGGACGGACACACAGAGGACGGACACACAGGGGATGGACACACAGGGGACGGACACACAGGGGACGGACAGACAGGGGACGGACACACAGGGGACGGACCCACAGGGGACGGACACACGGCGGACGGACACACAGGGGATGGACACACAGGGGATGGACACACGGAGGACGGACACACTGGGGACGGACACATAGGGGACGGACACACAGGGGATGGACACACAGAGGACGGACACACTGGGGACAGACACACAGGGTACGGACACACAGAGGACGGACACACGGCGGACGGACAGACAGGGGATGGACACACAGGGGACGGACACACAGGGGACGGACACACAGGGGACGGACACACAGAGGATGGACACACAGGGGACGGACACACAGGGGACGGTCACACGGCGGATGGACACACGGAGGACGGACACACGGGACGGTCACATGGCGGACGGACAGACAGGGGATGGACACACAGGGGACGGACACACAGGGGACGGACACACAGGGGACGGTCACACGGCGGACGGACACACGGAGGACGGACACACAGGGAAAGGTCACACGGCGGACGGACAGACAGGGGACGGACAGACGGGACGGACCCACAGGGGACGGACACACAGAGGACAGACACACAGGGGACGGACACACAGGGGACGGACACACAGAGGACGGACACACAGGGGACGTACACACGGCAGACGGACACACAGGGGACGGACACACAGGGGACGGACACACAGGGGATGGACGGACACACAGAGGATGGACACACAGAGGACGGACACACAGGAGACGGACACACAGGGGACGGACACACAGGGGACGGACACACAGGGGACGGACACACAGGGGATGGACGGACACACAGAGGACGGACACACAGGGGACGGACACACAGGGGACGGACACACAGGGGACGGACAGCCAGGGGACGGAGACACAGAGGACGGACACACAGAGGATGGACACACAGGAGATGGACCCACAGGGGGCGGACACACAGAGGATGGACGGACACACAGGGGACGGACACACAGAGGACGGACACACAGGGATGGACACACAGAGGATGGACACACAGAGGACGGACACACAGAGGATGGACACACAGGAGATGGACCCACAGGGGACAGACACACGGAGGACGGACACACGGAGGACGGACACACAGGGGACGGACACACAGAGGACGGACACACAGAGGATGGACACACAGGAGATGGACACACAGGAGATGGACCCACAGGGGGCGGACACACAGAGGATGGACACACAGAGGACGGACACACAGAGGATGGACACACAGGAGATGGACCCACAGGGGACAGACACACGGAGGACGGACACACGGAGGACGGACACACAGAGGACGGACACACAGGGGACAGACACACAGAGGACGGACACACAGAGGATGGACACACAGGAGATGGACCCATTGGGGACAGACACACGGACGACGGACACACGGAGGACGGACACACAGGGGACGGACACACAGAGGACGGACACACAGGGGATGGACACACAGAGGATGGACACACAGGGGACGGACACACAGGGGACGGACACACAGGGGACGGTCACACGGCGGACGGACACACGGAGGACGGACACACAGGGAAAGGTCACACGGCGGACGGACAGACAGGGGACGGACAGACGGGACGGAACCACAGGGGACGGACACACAGAGGACAGACACACAGGGGACGGACACACAGGGGACGGACACACAGAGGACGGACACACAGGGGACGTACACACGGCAGACGGACACACAGGGGACGGACACACAGGGGACGGACACACAGGGGATGGACGGACACACAGAGGATGGACACACAGAGGACGGACACACAGGAGACGGACACACAGGGGACGGACACACAGAGGATGGACGGACACACAGAGGACGGACACACAGGGGACGGACACACAGGGGACAGACACACAGGGGACGGACAGCCAGGGGACGGACAGCCAGTGGACGGAGACACAGAGGACGGACACACAGAGGATGGACACACAGGAGATGGACCCACAGGGGGCGGACACACAGAGGATGGACGGACACACAGGGGACGGACACACAGAGGACGGACACACAGGGATGGACACACAGAGGATGGACACACAGAGGACGGACACACAGAGGATGGACACACAGGAGATGGACCCACAGGGGACAGACACACGGAGGACGGACACACGGAGGACGGACACACAGGGGACGGACACACAGAGGACGGACACACAGAGGATGGACACACAGGAGATGGACACACAGGAGATGGACCCACAGGGGGCGGACACACAGAGGATGGACACACAGAGGACGGACACACAGAGGATGGACACACAGGAGATGGACCCACAGGGGACAGACACACGGAGGACGGACACACGGAGGACGGACACACAGAGGACGGACACACAGGGGACAGACACACAGAGGACGGACACACAGAGGATGGACACACAGGAGATGGACCCATTGGGGACAGACACACGGACGACGGACACACGGAGGACGGACACACAGGGGACGGACACACAGAGGACGGACACACAGGGGACGGACACACAGAGGATGGACACACAGAGGACGGACACACAGAGGATGGACACACGGGAGATGGACACACAGAGGACGGACACACAGGGGACGGACACACAGAGGATGGACACACAGAGGACGGACACACAGAGGATGGACACACAGGAGATGGACCCACAGGGGACGGACACACGGAGAACGGACACACAGACGATGGACGGACACACAGGGGACGGACACACAGGGGATGGACACACAGAGGACGGACACACAGAGGACGGACACACTGGGGACAGACACACAGCGGACGGGCACACACGGGACGGACACACAGGAGATGGACACACAGGGGACGGACACACAGGGTACGGACACACAGAGGACGGACACACGGCGGACGGACAGACAGGGGACGGACACACAGGGGACGGACACACAGGGGACGGACACACAGAGGATGGACACACAGGGGACGGACACGCAGGGGACGGTCACACGGCGGATGGACACACGGAGGACGGACACACGGGACGGTCACACGGCGGACGGACAGACAGGGGATGGACACACAGGGGACGGACACACAGGGGACGGACACACAGGGGACGGTCACACGGCGGACGGACACACGGAGGACGGACACACAGGGAAAGGTCACACGGCGGACGGACAGACAGGGGACGGACAGACGGGACGGACCCACAGGGGACGGACACACAGAGGACAGACACACAGGGGACGGACACACAGGGGACGGACACACAGAGGACGGACACACAGGGGACGTACACACGGCAGACGGACACACAGGGGACGGACACACAGGGGACGGACACACAGGGGATGGACGGACACACAGAGGATGGACACACAGAGGACGGACACACAGGAGACGGACACACAGGGGACGGACACACAGGGGACGGACACACAGGGGACGGACACACAGAGGATGGACGGACACACAGAGGACGGAGACACAGGGGACGGACACACAGGGGACGGACACACAGGGGACGGACAGCCAGGGGACGGAGACACAGAGGACGGACACACAGAGGATGGACACACAGGAGATGGACCCACAGGGGGCGGACACACAGAGGATGGACGGACACACAGGGGACGGACACACAGAGGACGGACACACAGGGATGGACACACAGAGGATGGACACACAGAGGACGGACACACAGAGGATGGACACACAGGAGATGGACCCACAGGGGACAGACACACGGAGGACGGACACACGGAGGACGGACACACAGGGGACGGACACACAGAGGACGGACACACAGAGGATGGACACACAGGAGATGGACACACAGGAGATGGACCCACAGGGGGCGGACACACAGAGGATGGACACACAGAGGACGGACACACAGAGGATGGACACACAGGAGATGGACCCACAGGGGACAGACACACGGAGGACGGACACACGGAGGACGGACACACAGAGGACGGACACACAGGGGACAGACACACAGAGGACGGACACACAGAGGATGGACACACAGGAGATGGACCCATTGGGGACAGACACACGGACGACGGACACACGGAGGACGGACACACAGGGGACGGACACACAGAGGACGGACACACAGGGGACGGACACACAGAGGATGGACACACAGAGGACGGACACACAGAGGATGGACACACGGGAGATGGACACACAGAGGACGGACACACAGAGGACGGACACACAGAGGATGGACACACAGGAGATGGACCCACAGGGGACGGACACACGGAGGACGGACACACAGACGATGGACGGACACACAGGGGACGGACACACAGGGGATGGATAAAACAGAGGACAGACACACAGAGGACGGACACACTGGGGACAGACACACAGCGGACGGGCACACACGGGACGGACACACAGGAGATGGACACACAGGGGACGGACACACAGGGGACGGACGCACAGAGGACGGACGCACAGAGGACGGACGCACAGAGGACGGACGGACACACAGGGATGGACACACAGGAGAGGGACACACAGAGGACGGACACACAGAGGATGGACACACAGAGGACGGACGGACAGAGGACAGACACACAGAGGACGGACACACGGAGGACGGACACACGGAGGACGGACACACAGGGGACGGACACACAGAGGACGGACACACAGGGGACGGACACACAGAGGATGGACGGACACACAGGGGACGGACACACAGAGGATGGACGGACACACAGGGGACGGACACACAGAGGACGGACACACAGGGGACGGACACACAGAGGACGGACACACTGAGGACGGACACACAGGGGACGGACACACAGGAGATGGACCCACAGGGGACGGACACACAGGGGACGGACACACAGGGGACGGACACACAGAGGACGGACACACAGAGGATGGACACACAGGAGATGGACCCACAGGGGACGGACACACAGAGGACGGACACACTGAGGACGGACACACAGGGGACGGACACACAGACGATCGACGGACACACAGGGGATGGACACTCAGAGGACGGACACACAGAGGACGGACACACTGGGGACAGACACACAGCGGACGGGCACACACGGGACGGACACACAGGAGATGGACACACAGGGGACGGACACACAGGGGACGGTCACACAGAGGACGGACGCACAGAGGACGGACGCACAGAGGACGGACGCCCAGAGGACGGACGCACAGAGGACGGACGGACACACAGGGATGGACACACAGGAGAGGGACACACAGAGGACGGACGGACAGAGGACGGACACACAGAGGACGGACACACAAAGGACGGACACACAGGGGACGGACACACAGGGGACAGACACACAGGGGGCGGACACACGGGAGATGGACACACAGAGGACGGACACACAGAGGACGGACACACAGAGGATGGACCCACAGGGGACGGACACACAGAGGATGGACGGACACACAGGGGACGGACACACAGAGGACGGACACACAGGGGACGGACACACAGGGGACGGACACACAGAGGATGGACACACAGAGGACGGACACACAGAGGACGGACACACAGAGGACGGACACACAGAGGATGGACACACAGGAGATGGACCCACAGGGGACGGACACACGGAGGACGGACACACGGAGGACGGACACACAGGGGACGGACACACAGAGGACGGACACACAGGGGACGGACACACAGAGGATGGACGGACACACAGGGGACGGACAAACAGAGGACGGACACACAGGGGACGGACACACAGAGGATGGACACACAGAGGACGGACACACAGAGGACGGACACACAGGAGATGGACCCACAGGGGACGGACACACAGAGGACGGACACACTGAGGACGGACACACAGGGGACGGACACACAGACGATCGACGGACACACAGGGGATGGACACTCAGAGGACGGACACACAGAGGACGGACACACTGGGGACAGACACACAGCGGACGGGCACACACGGGACGGACACACAGGAGATGGACACACAGGGGACGGACACACAGGGGACGGACGCACAGAGGACGGACGCACAGAGGACGGACGCACAGAGGACGGACGGACACACAGGGATGGACACACAGGAGAGGGACACACAGAGGACGGACGGACAGAGGACGGACACACAGAGGACGGACACACAAAGGACGGACACACAGGGGATGGACACAGGGACCGGATGGACACACTGGGGACAGACACAGAGAGAAACAGACACACAGGGGATGGACACACGGGACGGACACACTGGGGACAGACACAGTGCACGGACGGACACACAGAGAACGGACAGACACACAGAGGACGGACACACTGGGGATGGACACACAGAGGACGGGCACACAGAGGACAGACACACAGAGGACGGACACACAGGGGACGGACACACAGGGGACGGACACACAGGGGACGGACACACAGCGGATGGACACACAGCGGATGGACACACAGTGGACGGACACACGGAGGACGGACACACGGAGGACGGACACACAGGGGACGGACACACAGGGGACAGACACACAGGGGACGGACACACAGAGGATGGACACACAGAGGACGGAAAGACAGGGGATGGACACACAGGGGACGGACACAGGGGACGGACGCACAGGGGACGGACACAGGGGAAGGACACACAGGGGACGGACACACGGCGGTCGGACATACAGAGGAAGGACACACGGCGGAAGGACAGACAGGGGACGGACACACAGGGGACGGACACACAGGGGACGGACACACAGAGGACGGACACACAGGGGATGGACACACAGGGGACGGACACACAGAGGACGGACACACAGGGGACGGACACACAGGGGACGGACACACAGGGGACGGACACACAGAGGACGGACACACAGGGGACGGACACACAGAGGACGGACACACAGGGGACGGACACACAGGGGATGGACACACAGGGGACGGACACACAGAGGACGGACACACAGGGGACGGACACACAGAGGACGGACACACAGGGGATGGACACACAGGGGACGGACACACGGGACGGACAGACAGGGGACGGACACACAGGGGACGGACCCACAGGGGACGGACACACGGCGGACGGACACACGGCGGACGGACACACAGGGGATGGACACACAGGGGATGGACACACGGAGGACGGACACACTGGGGACGGACACATAGGGGACGGACACACAGGGGATGGACACACAGAGGACGGACACACTGGGGACAGACACACAGGGTACGGACACACAGAGGACGGACACACGGCGGACGGACAGACAGGGGACGGACACAGGGGACGGACACACAGGGGACGGACACACAGGGGACGGACACAGGGGACGGACACACAGGGGACGGACACACAGAGGATGGACACACAGGGGACGGACACACAGGGGACGGTCACACGGCGGATGGACACACGGAGGACGGACACACGGGACGGTCACACGGCGGACGGACAGACAGGGGATGGACACACAGGGGACGGACACACAGGGGACGGACACACAGGGGACGGTCACACGGCGGACGGACACACGGAGGACGGACACACAGGGAAAGGTCACACGGCGGACGGACAGACAGGGGACGGACAGACGGGACGGACCCACAGGGGACGGACACACAGAGGACAGACACACAGGGGACGGACACACAGGGGACGGACACACAGAGGACGGACACACAGGGGACATACACACGGCAGACGGACACACAGGGGACGGACACACAGGGGACGGACACACAGGGGATGGACGGACACACAGAGGATGGACACACAGAGGACGGACACACAGGAGACGGACACACAGGGGACGGACACACAGGGGACGGACACACAGGGGACGGACACACAGAGGATGGACGGACACACAGAGGACGGACACACAGGGGACGGACACACAGGGGACGGACAGACAGGGGACGGAGACACAGAGGACGGACACACAGAGGATGGACACACAGGAGATGGACCCACAGGGGGCGGACACACAGAGGATGGACGGACACACAGGGGACGGACACACAGAGGACGGACACACAGGGATGGACACACAGAGGATGGACACACAGAGGACGGACACACAGAGGATGGACACACAGGAGATGGACCCACAGGGGACAGACACACGGAGGACGGACACACGGAGGACGGACACACAGGGGACGGACACACAGAGGACGGACACACAGAGGATGGACACACAGGAGATGGACACACAGGAGATGGACCCACAGGGGGCGGACACACAGAGGATGGACACACAGAGGACGGACACACAGAGGATGGACACACAGGAGATCGACCAACAGGGGACAGACACACGGAGGACGGACACACGGAGGACGGACACACAGGGGACAGACACACAGAGGACGGACACACAGAGGATGGACACACAGGAGATGGACCCATTGGGGACAGACACACGGACGACGGACACACGGAGGACGGACACACAGGGGACGGACACACAGAGGACGGACACACAGGGGACGGACACACAGAGGATGGACACACAGAGGACGGACACACAGAGGATGGACACACAGGAGATGGACCCACAGGGGACGGACACACGGAGGACGGACACACAGACGATGGACGGACACACAGGGGACGGACACACAGGGGATGGACACACAGAGGACGGACACACAGAGGACGGACACACTGGGGACAGACACACAGCGGACGGGCACACACGGGACGGACACACAGGAGATGGACACACAGGGGACGGACACACAGGGGACGGACGCACAGAGGACGGACGCACAGAGGACGGACGCACAGAGGACGGACGGACACACAGGGATGGACACACAGGAGAGGGACACACAGAGGACGGACACACAGAGGATGGACACACAGAGGACGGACGGACAGAGGACGGACACACAGAGGACGGACACACGGAGGACGGACACACAGGGGACGGACACAAAGAGGACGGACACACAGGGGACGAACACACAGAGGATGGACGGACACACAGGGGACGGACACACAGAGGATGGACACACAGGAGATGGACCCACAGGGGACGGACACACAGAGGACGGACACACTGAGGACGGACACACAGGGGACGGACACACAGACGATCGACGGACACACAGGGGATGGACACTCAGAGGACAGACACACAGAGGACGGACACACTGGGGACAGACACACAGAGGACGGGCACACACGGGACGGACACACAGGAGATGGACACACAGAGGACGGACGCACAGAGGACGGACACACAGGGATGGACACACAGGGGACGGACGCACAGAGGACGGACGCACAGAGGACGGACACACAGAGGACGGACACACAGAGGACGGACGCACAGAGGACGGACGCACAGAGGACGGACGGACACACAGGGATGGACACACAGGAGAGGGACACACAGAGGACGGACGGACACACAGGGGACGGACGCACAGAGGACGGACGCACAGAGGACGGATGGACACACAGGGATGGACACACAGGAGAGGGACACACAGAGGACGGACGGACAGAGGACGGACACACAGAGGACGGACACACAAAGGACGGACACACAGGGGACAGACACACAGGGGGCGGACACACGGGAGATGGACACACAGAGGACGGACACACAGAGGATGGACACACAGAGGATGGACGGACACACAGGGGACGGACACACAGAGGACGGACACACAGGGGACGGACACACAGAGGATGGACACACAGAGGACGGACACACAGAGGACGGACACACAGAGGACGGACACACAGAGGATGGACACACAGGAGATGGACCCACAGGGGACGGACACACGGAGGACGGACACACGGAGGACGGACACACAGGGGACGGACACACAGAGGACGGACACACAGGGGACGGACACACAGAGGATGGACGGACACACAGGGGATGGACACACAGAGGACGGACGGACACACAGGGATGGACACACAGGAGAGGGACACACAGAGGACGGACGCACAGAGGACGGACGGACACACAGGGATGGACACACAGGAGAGGGACACACAGAGGACGGACGGACAGAGGACGGACACACAGAGGACGGACGCACAGAGGACGGACACACAGGGATGGACACACAGGGGACGGACGCACAGAGGACGGACGGACACACAGGGATGGACACACAGGAGAGGGACACACAGAGGACGGACGGACAGAGGACGGACACACAGAGGACGGACGCACAGAGGACGGACACACAGGGATGGACACACAGGGGACGGACGCACAGAGGACGGACGCACAGAGGACGGACACACAGAGGACGGACACACAGAGGACGGACGCACAGAGGACGGACGCACAGAGGACGGACGGACACACAGGGATGGACACACAGGAGAGGGACACACAGAGGACGGACGGACACACAGGGGACGGACGCACAGAGGACGGACACACAGGGATGGACACACAGGGGACGGACACACAGAGGACGGACACACTGGGGACAGACACACAGCGGACGGGCACACACGGGACGGACACACAGGAGATGGACACACAGGGGACGGACACACAGGGGACGGACGCACAGAGGACGGACGCACAGAGGACGGACGCACAGAGGACGGACGGACACACAGGGATGGACACACAGGAGAGGGACACACAGAGGACGGACACACAGAGGATGGACACACAGAGGACGGACGGACAGAGGACGGACACACAGAGGACGGACACACGGAGGACGGACACACGGAGGACGGACACACAGGGGACGGACACACAGAGGACGGACACACAGGGGACGGACACACAGAGGATGGACGGACACACAGGGGACGGACACACAGAGGATGGACGGACACACAGGGGACGGACACACAGAGGACGGACACACAGGGGACGGACACACAGAGGATGGACACACAGGAGATGGACCCACAGGGGACGGACACACAGAGGACGGACACACTGAGGACGGACACACAGGGGACGGACACACAGGAGATGGACCCACAGGGGACGGACACACAGGGGACGGACACACAGGGGACGGACACACAGAGGACGGACACACTGAGGACGGACACACAGGGGACGGACACACAGACGATCGACGGACACACAGGGGATGGACACTCAGAGGACGGACACACAGAGGACGGACACACTGGGGACAGACACACAGCGGACGGGCACACACGGGACGGACACACAGGAGATGGACACACAGGGGACGGACACACAGGGGACGGTCACACAGAGGACGGACGCACAGAGGACGGACGCACAGAGGACGGACGCACAGAGGACGGACGCACAGAGGACGGACGGACACACAGGGATGGACACACAGGAGAGGGACACACAGAGGACGGACGGACAGAGGACGGACACACAGAGGACGGACACACAAAGGACGGACACACAGGGGACGGACACACAGGGGACAGACACACAGGGGGCGGACACACGGGAGATGGACACACAGAGGACGGACACACAGAGGACGGACACACAGGGAAAGGTCACACGGCGGACGGACAGACAGGGGACGGACACACAGGGGACGTACACACGGCAGACGGACACACAGGGGACGGACACACAGGGGACGGACACACAGGGGATGGACGGACACACAGAGGATGGACACACAGAGGACGGACACACAGGAGACGGACACACAGGGGACGGACACACAGGGGACGGACACACAGGGGACGGACACACAGAGGATGGACGGACACACAGAGGACGGACACACAGGGGACGGACACACAGGGGACGGACAGACAGGGGACGGAGACACAGAGGACGGACACACAGAGGATGGACACACAGGAGATGGACCCACAGGGGGCGGACACACAGAGGATGGACGGACACACAGGGGACGGACACACAGAGGACGGACACACAGGGATGGACACACAGAGGATGGACACACAGAGGACGGACACACAGAGGATGGACACACAGGAGATGGACCCACAGGGGACAGACACACGGAGGACGGACACACGGAGGACGGACACACAGGGGACGGACACACAGAGGACGGACACACAGAGGATGGACACACAGGAGATGGACACACAGGAGATGGACCCACAGGGGGCGGACACACAGAGGATGGACACACAGAGGACGGACACACAGAGGATGGACACACAGGAGATCGACCAACAGGGGACAGACACACGGAGGACGGACACACGGAGGACGGACACACAGGGGACAGACACACAGAGGACGGACACACAGAGGATGGACACACAGGAGATGGACCCATTGGGGACAGACACACGGACGACGGACACACGGAGGACGGACACACAGGGGACGGACACACAGAGGACGGACACACAGGGGACGGACACACAGAGGATGGACACACAGAGGACGGACACACAGAGGATGGACACACAGGAGATGGACCCACAGGGGAAGGACACACGGAGGACGGACACACAGACGATGGACGGACACACAGGGGACGGACACACAGGGGATGGACACACAGAGGACGGACACACACGGGACGGACACACAGGAGATGGACACACAGGGGACGGACACACAGGGGACGGACACACAGGGGACGGACGCACAGAGGACGGACGCACAGAGGACGGACGCACAGAGGACGGACGGACACACAGGGATGGACACACAGGAGAGGGACACACAGAGGACGGACACACAGAGGATGGACACACAGAGGACGGACGGACAGAGGACGGACACACAGAGGACGGACACACGGAGGACGGACACACAGGGGACGGACACACAGAGGACGGACACACAGGAGATGGACCCACAGGGGACGGACACACAGAGGACGGACACACAGAGGATGGACGGACACACAGGGGACGGACACACAGAGGATGGACGGACACACAGGGGACGGACACACAGAGGACGGACACACAGGGGACGGACACACAGAGGATGGACACACAGGAGATGGACCCACAGGGGACGGACACACAGAGGACGGACACACGGAGGACGGACACACAGGGGACGGACACACAGACGATCGACGGACACACAGGGGATGGACACTCAGAGGACAGACACACAGAGGACGGACACACTGGGGACAGACACACAGAGGACGGGCACACACGGGACGGACACACAGGAGATGGACACACAGAGGACGGACGCACAGAGGACGGACACACAGGGATGGACACACAGGGGACGGACGCACAGAGGACGGACGCACAGAGGACGGACACACAGAGGACGGACACACAGAGGACGGACGCACAGAGGACGGACGCACAGAGGACGGACGGACACACAGGGATGGACACACAGGAGAGGGACACACAGAGGACGGACGGACACACAGGGGACGGACGCACAGAGGACGGACGCACAGAGGACGGACGGACACACAGGGATGGACACACAGGAGAGGGACACACAGAGGACGGACGGACAGAGGACGGACACACAGAGGACGGACACACAAAGGACGGACACACAGGGGGCGGACACACGGGAGATGGACACACAGAGGACGGACACACAGAGGATGGACACACAGAGGATGGACGGACACACAGGGGACGGACACACAGAGGACGGACACACAGGGGACGGACACACAGAGGATGGACACACAGAGGACGGACACACAGAGGACGGACACACAGAGGACGGACACACAGAGGATGGACACACAGGAGATGGACCCACAGGGGACGGACACACGGAGGACGGACACACGGAGGACGGACACACAGGGGACGGACACACAGAGGACGGACACACAGGGGACGGACACACAGAGGATGGACGGACACACAGGGGATGGACACACAGAGGACAGACGGACACACAGCGATGGACACACAGGAGAGGGACACACAGAGGACGGACGCACAGAGGACGGACGGACACACAGGGATGGACACACAGGAGAGGGACACACAGAGGACGGACGGACAGAGGACGGACACACAGAGGACGGACGCACAGAGGACGGACACACAGGGATGGACACACAGGGGACGGACGCACAGAGGACGGACGGACACACAGGGATGGACACACAGGAGAGGGACACACAGAGGACGGACGGACAGAGGACGGACACACAGAGGACGGACGCACAGAGGACGGACACACAGGGATGGACACACAGGGGACGGACGCACAGAGGACGGACGCACAGAGGACGGACACACAGAGGACGGACACACAGAGGACGGACGCACAGAGGACGGACGCACAGAGGACGGACGGACACACAGGGATGGACACACAGGAGAGGGACACACAGAGGACGGACGGACACACAGGGGACGGACGCACAGAGGACGGACACACAGGGATGGACACACAGGGGACGGACGCACAGAGGACGGACACACAGGGATGGACACACAGGGGACGGACGCACAGAGGACGGACGGACACACAGGGATGGACACACAGGAGAGGGACACACAGAGGACGGACGGACACACAGGGGACGGACGCACAGAGGACGGACGGACACACAGGGATGGACACACAGGAGAGGGACACACAGAGGACGGACGGACAGAGGACGGACACACAGAGGACGGACACACAAAGGACGGACACACAGGGGACAGACACACAGGGGGCGGACACACGGGAGATGGACACACAGAGGACGGACACACAGAGGATGGACACACAGAGGATGGACGGACACACAGGGGACGGACACACAGAGGACGGACACACAGGGGACGGACACACAGGGGACGGACACACAGAGGACGGACACACAGAGGACGGACACACAGAGGACGGACACACAGAGGATGGACACACAGGAGATGGACCCACAGGGGACGGACACACGGAGGACGGACACACGGAGGACGGACACACAGGGGACGGACACACAGAGGACGGACACACAGGGGATGGACACACAGGAGATGGACCCACAGGGGACGGACACACGGAGGACGGACACACGGAGGACGGACACACAGGGGACGGACACACAGAGGATGGACACACAGAGGACGGACACACAGGAGATGGACCCATTGGGGACAGACACACGGACGACGGACACACGGAGGACGGACACACAGGGGACGGACACACAGAGGACGGACACACAGGGGACGGACACACAGAGGATGGACACACAGAGGACGGACACACAGAGGATGGACACACGGGAGATGGACACACAGAGGACGGACACACAGAGGACGGACACACAGAGGATGGACACACAGGAGATGGACCCACAGGGGACGGACACACGGAGGACGGACACACAGACGATGGACGGACACACAGGGGACGGACACACAGGGGATGGATAAAACAGAGGACGGACACACTGGGGACAGACACACAGCGGACGGGCACACACGGGACGGACACACAGGAGATGGACACACAGGGGACGGACACACAGGGGACGGACGCACAGAGGACGGACGCACAGAGGACGGACGCACAGAGGACGGACGGACACACAGGGATGGACACACAGGAGAGGGACACACAGAGGACGGACACACAGAGGATGGACACACAGAGGACGGACGGACAGAGGACGGACACACAGAGGACGGACACACGGAGGACGGACACACGGAGGACGGACACACAGGGGACGGACACACAGAGGACGGACACACAGGGGACGGACACACAGAGGATGGACGGACACACAGGGGACGGACACACAGAGGATGGACGGACACACAGGGGACGGACACACAGAGGACGGACACACAGGGGACGGACACACAGAGGACGGACACACAGGAGATGGACCCACAGGGGACGGACACACAGAGGACGGACACACTGAGGACGGACACACAGGGGACGGACACACAGGAGACGGACCCACAGGGGACGGACACACAGGGGACGGACACACAGGGGACGGACACACAGAGGACGGACACACAGAGGATGGACACACAGGAGATGGACCCACAGGGGACGGACACACAGAGGACGGACACACTGAGGACGGACACACAGGGGACGGACACACAGGGGACGGACACACAGACGATCGACGGACACACAGGGGATGGACACTCAGAGGACGGACACACAGAGGACGGACACACTGGGGACAGACACACAGCGGACGGGCACACACGGGACGGACACACAGGAGATGGACACACAGGGGACGGACACACAGGGGACGGTCACACAGAGGACGGACGCACAGAGGACGGACGCACAGAGGACGGACGCACAGAGGACGGACGCACAGAGGACGGACGGACACACAGGGATGGACACACAGGAGAGGGACACACAGAGGACGGACGGACAGAGGACGGACACACAGAGGACGGACACACAAAGGACGGACACACAGGGGACGGACACACAGGGGACAGACACACAGGGGGCGGACACACGGGAGATGGACACACAGAGGACGGACACACAGAGGACGGACACACAGAGGATGGACCCACAGAGGACGGACACACAGAGGACGGACACACAGAGGATGGACACACAGGAGATGGACCCACAGGGGACGGACACACGGAGGACGGACACACGGAGGACGGACACACAGGGGACGGACACACAGAGGACGGACACACAGGGGACGGACACACAGAGGATGGACGGACACACAGGGGACGGACACACAGAGGACGGACACACAGGGGACGGACACACAGAGGATGGACACACAGAGGACGGACACACAGAGGACGGACACACAGAGGATGGACACACAGGAGATGGACCCACAGGGGACGGACACACAGAGGACGGACACACTGAGGACGGACACACAGGGGACGGACACACAGACGATCGACGGACACACAGGGGATGGACACTCAGAGGACGGACACACAGAGGACGGACACACTGGAGACAGACACACAGCGGACGGGCACACACGGGACGGACACACAGGAGATGGACACACAGGGGACGGACACACAGGGGACGGACGCACAGAGGACGGACGCACAGAGGACGGACGCACAGAGGACGGACGGACACACAGGGATGGACACACAGGAGAGGGACACACAGAGGACGGACGGACAGAGGACGGACACACAGAGGACGGACACACAAAGGACGGACACACAGGGGATGGACACAGGGACCGGATGGACACACTGGGGACAGACACAGAGAGAAACAGACACACAGGGGATGGACACACGGGACGGACACACTGGGGACAGACACAGTGCACGGACGGACACACAGAGAACGGACAGACACACAGAGGACGGACACACTGGGGATGGACACACAGAGGACGGGCACACAGAGGACGGGCACACAGAGGACGGACACACAGGGGACGGACACACAGGGGACGGACACACTGAGGACGGACACACAGTGGACGGACACACGGAGGACGGACACACGGAGGACGGACACACAGGGGACGTACACACAGGGGACAGACACACAGGGGACGGACACACAGAGGATGGACACGCAGAGGACGGAAAGACAGGGGATGGACACACAGGGGACGGTCACAGGGGACGGACGCACAGGGGACGGACACAGGGGACGGACACACAGGGGACGGACACACGGCGGTCGGACATACAGAGGAAGGACACACGGCGGAAAGACAGACAGGGGACGGACACACAGGGGACGGACACACAGGGGACGGACACACAGAGGACGGACACACAGGGGATGGACACACAGGGGACGGACACACAGAGGACGGACACACAGGGGACGGACACACAGGGGACGGACACACAGAGGACGGACACACGGGACGGACACACAGAGGACGGACACACAGGGGACGGACACACAGGGGATGGACACACAGGGGACGGACACACAGAGGACGGACACACAGGGGACGGACACACAGAGGACGGACACACAGGGGATGGACACACAGGGGACGGACACACGGGACGGACAGACAGGGGACGGACACACAGGGGACGGACCCACAGGGGACGGACACACGGCGGACGGACACACAGGGGATGGACACACAGGGGATGGACACACGGAGGACGGACACACTGGGGACGGACACATAGGGGACGGACACACAGGGGATGGACACACAGAGGACGGACACACTGGGGACAGACACACAGGGTACGGACACACAGAGGACGGACACACGGCGGACGGACAGACAGGGGACGGACACAGGGGACGGACACACAGGGGACGGACACACAGGGGACGGACACAGGGGACGGACACACAGGGGACGGACACACAGAGGATGGACACACAGGGGACGGACACACAGGGGACGGTCACACGGCGGATGGACACACGGAGGACGGACACACGGGACGGTCACACGCCGGACGGACAGACAGGGGATGGACACACAGGGGACGGACACACAGGGGACGGACACACAGGGGACGGTCACACGGCGGACGGACACACGGAGGACGGACACACAGGGAAAGGTCCCACGGCGGACGGACAGACAGGGGACGGACAGACGGGACGGACCCACAGGGGACGGACACACAGAGGACAGACACACAGGGGACGGACACACAGGGGACGGACACACAGAGGACGGACACACAGGGGACGTACACACGGCAGACGGACACACAGGGGACGGACACACAGGGGACGGACACACAGGGGACGGACACACAGAGGATGGACGGACACACAGAGGACGGACACACAGGGGACGGACACACAGGGGACGGACAGACAGGGGACGGAGACACAGAGGACGGACACACAGAGGATGGACACACAGGAGATGGACCCACAGGGGGCGGACACACAGAGGATGGACGGACACACAGGGGACGGACACACAGAGGACGGACACACAGGGATGGACACACAGAGGATGGACACACAGAGGACGGACACACAGAGGATGGACACACAGGAGATGGACCCACAGGGGACAGACACACGGAGGACGGACACACGGAGGACGGACACACAGGGGACGGACACACAGAGGACGGACACACAGAGGATGGACACACAGGAGATGGACACACAGGAGATGGACACACAGGAGATGGATCCACAGGGGGCGGACACACAGAGGATGGACACACAGAGGACGGACACACAGAGGATGGACACACAGGAGATCGACCAACAGGGGACAGACACACGGAGGACGGACACACGGAGGACGGACACACAGGGGACAGACACACAGAGGACGGACACACAGAGGATGGACACACAGGAGATGGACCCATTGGGGACAGACACACGGACGACGGACACACGGAGGAAGGACACACAGGGGACGGACACACAGGGGATGGACACACAGAGGACGGACACACAGAGGACGGACACACTGGGGACAGACACACAGCGGACGGGCACACACGGGACGGACACACAGGAGATGGACACACAGGGGACGGACACACAGGGGACGGACGCACAGAGGACGGACGCACAGAGGACGGACGCACAGAGGACGGACGGACACACAGGGATGGACACACAGGAGAGGGACACACAGAGGACGGACACACAGAGGATGGACACACAGAGGACGGACGGACAGAGGACGGACACACAGAGGACGGACACACGGAGGACGGACACACAGGGGACGGACACACAGAGGACGGACACACAGGGGACGAACACACAGAGGATGGACGGACACACAGGGGACGGACACACAGAGGACGGACACACAGGGGACGGACACACAGAGGATGGACACACAGGAGATGGACCCACAGGGGACGGACACACAGAGGACGGACACACTGAGGACGGACACACAGGGGACGGACACACAGACGATCGACGGACACACAGGGGATGGACACTCAGAGGACAGACACACAGAGGACGGACACACTGGGGACAGACACACAGAGGACGGGCACACAGGAGATGGACACACAGAGGACGGACGCACAGAGGACGGACACACAGGGATGGACACACAGGGGACGGACGCACAGAGGACGGACGCACAGAGGACGGACACACAGAGGACGGACACACAGAGGACGGACGCACAGAGGACGGACGCACAGAGGACGGACGGACACACAGGGATGGACACACAGGAGAGGGACACACAGAGGACGGACGGACACACAGGGGACGGACGCACAGAGGACGGACGCACAGAGGACGGACGGACACACAGGGATGGACACACAGGAGAGGGACACACAGAGGACGGACGGACAGAGGACGGACACACAGAGGACGGACACACAAAGGACGGACACACAGGGGACAGACACACAGGGGGCGGACACACGGGAGATGGACACACAGAGGACGGACACACAGAGGATGGACACACAGAGGATGGACGGACACACAGGGGACGGACACACAGAGGACGGACACACAGGGGACGGACACACAGAGGATGGACACACAGAGGACGGACACACAGAGGACGGACACACAGAGGACGGACACACAGAGGATGGACACACAGGAGATGGACCCATAGGGGACGGACACACGGAGGACGGACACACGGAGGACGGACACACAGGGGACGGACACACAGAGGACGGACACACAGGGGACGGACACACAGAGGATGGACGGACAGACAGGGGATGGACACACAGAGGACGGACGGACACACAGGGATGGACACACAGGAGAGGGACACACAGAGGACGGACGCACAGAGGACGGACGGACACACAGGGATGGACACACAGGAGAGGGACACACAGAGGACGGACGGACAGAGGACGGACACACAGAGGACGGACGCACAGAGGACGGACACACAGGGATGGACACACAGGGGACGGACGCACAGAGGACGGACGCACAGAGGACGGACACACAGAGGACGGACACACAGAGGACGGACGCACAGAGGACGGACGCACAGAGGACGGACGGACACACAGGGATGGACACACAGGAGAGGGACACACAGAGGACGGACGGACACACAGGGGACGGACGCACAGAGGACGGACACACAGGGATGGACACACAGGGGACGGACGCACAGAGGACGGACACACAGGGATGGACACACAGGGGACGGACGCACAGAGGACGGACGGACACACAGGGATGGACACACAGGAGAGGGACACACAGAGGACGGACGGACACACAGGGGACGGACGCACAGAGGACGGACGGACACACAGGGATGGACACACAGGCGAGGGACACACAGAGGACGGACGGACAGAGGACGGACACACAGAGGACGGACACACAAAGGACGGACACACAGGGGACAGACACACAGGGGGCGGACACACGGGAGATGGACACACAGAGGACGGACACACAGAGGATGGACACACAGAGGATGGACGGACACACAGGGGACGGACACACAGAGGACGGACACACAGGGGACGGACACACAGGGGACGGACACACAGAGGACGGACACACAGAGGACGGACACACAGAGGACGGACACACAGAGGATGGACACACAGGAGATGGACCCACAGGGGACGGACACACGGAGGACGGACACACGGAGGACGGACACACAGTGGACGGACACACAGAGGACGGACACACAGGGGACGGACACACAGAGGATGGACACACAGAGGACGGACACACAGGGGACGGACACACTGAGGACGGACACACAGGGGACGGACACACAGACGATCGACGGACACACAGGGGATGGACACTCAGAGGACAGACACACAGAGGACGGACACACTGGGGACAGACACACAGCGGACGGGCACACACGGGACGGACACACAGGAGATGGACACACAGGGGACGGACACACAGGGGACGGACGCACAGAGGACGGACGCACAGAGGACGGACGCACAGAGGACGGACGGACACACAGGGATGGACACACAGGAGAGGGACACACAGAGGACGGACGGACAGAGGACGGACACACAGAGGACGGACACACAAAGGACGGACACACAGGGGATGGACACAGGGACCGGATGGACACACTGGGGACAGACACAGAGAGAAACAGACACACAGGGGATGGACACACGGGACTGACACACTGGGGACAGACACAGTGCACGGACGGACACACAGAGAACGGACAGACACACAGAGGACGGACACACTGGGGATGGACACACAGAGGACGGGCACACAGAGGACGGACACACAGGGGACGGACACACAGGGGACGGACACACAGGGGACGGACACACAGGGGACGGACACACAGCGGATGGACACACAGTGGACGGACACACGGAGGACGGACACACGGAGGACGGACACACAGGGGACGGACACACAGGGGACAGACACACAGGGGACGGACACACAGAGGATGGACACACAGAGGACGGAAAGACAGGGGATGGACACACAGGGGACGGACACAGGGGACGGACGCACAGGGGACGGATACAGGGGACGGACACACGGGACGGACACACGGCGGTCGGACATACAGAGGAAGGACACACGGCGGAAGGACAGACAGGGGACGGACACACAGGGGACGGACACACAGGGGACGGACACACGGAGGACGGACACACTGGGGACGGACACATAGGGTACGGACACACAGGGGACGGACACACAGGGGACGGACACACAGGGACGGACACACAGAGGATGGACGGACACACAGGGGACGGACACACAGGGGACGGACACACGGCGGACGGACACACAGAGGACGGACACACAGAGGACGGACACTCAGGGGACGGACACACAGAGGACGGACACACAGAGGACGGACACACAGGGGATGGACACACAGGGGACGGACACACAGAGGACGGACACACAGGGGATGGACACACAGGGGACGGACACACAGGGGACGGACAGACAGGGGACGGACACACTGGGGACGGACCCACAGGGGACGGACACACAGGGGATGGACACATAGGGGATGGACACACAGGGGATGGACACACGGAGGACGGACACACTGGGGACGGACACATAGGGTACGGACACACAGGGGATGGACACACAGAGGACGGACACACTGGGGACAGACACACAGGGTACGGACACACAGAGGACGGACACACGGCGGACGGACAGACAGGGGATGGACACACAGGGGACGGACACACAGGGGACGGACACACAGGGGACGGACACACAGAGGATGGACACACAGGGGACGGACACACAGGGGACGGTCACACGGCGGATGGACACACGGAGGACGGACACACGGGACGGTCACACGGCGGACGGACACACGGAGGACGGACACACAGGGAACGGTCACACGGCGGACGGACAGACAGGGGACGGACAGACGGGACGGACCCACAGGGGACGGACACACAGAGGACAGACACACAGGGGACGGACACACAGGGGACGTACACACGGCAGACGGACACACAGGGGACGGACACACAGAGGACGGACACAGAGGAGACGGACACACAGGGGACGGACACACAGGGGACGGACACACAGGGGACGGACACACAGAGGATGGACGGACACACAGAGGACGGACACACAGGGGACGGACACACAGGGGACGGACAGACAGGGGACGGGCACACAGAGGACGGACACACAGAGGATGGACACACAGGAGATGGACCCACAGGGGGCGGACACACAGAGGATGGACGGACACACAGGGGACGGACACACAGAGGACGGACACACAGGGATGGACACACAGAGGACGGACACACAGAGGATGGACACACAGGAGATGGACCCACAGGGGACAGACACACGGAGGACGGACACACGGAGGACGGACACACAGAGGACGGACACACAGAGGACGGACACACAGAGGATGGACACACAGGAGATGGACACACAGGAGATGGACCCACAGGGGGCGGACACACAGAGGATGGACACACAGAGGACGGACACACAGAGGATGGACACACAGGAGATGGACCCACAGTGGACAGACACACGGAGGACGGACACACGGAGGACGGACACACAGAGGACGGACACACAGGGGACAGACACACAGAGGACGGACACACAGAGGATGGACACACAGGAGATGGACCCACAGGGGGCGGACACACAGAGGATGGACGGACACACAGGGGACGGACACACAGAGGACGGACACACAGGGATGGACACACAGAGGATGGACACACAGAGGACGGACACACAGAGGATGGACACACAGAGGACGGACACACAGAGGATGGACACACGGGAGATGGACACACAGAGGACGGACACACAGAGGACGGACACACAGAGGATGGACACACAGGAGACGGACACACAGAGGACGGACACACAGAGGACGGACACACAGAGGATGGACACACAGGGGACGGACACACAGAGGACGGACACACAGGGGACGGACACACAGAGGATGGACACACAGAGGACGGACACACAGAGGATGGACACACGGGAGATGGACACACAGAGGACGGACACACAGAGGACGGACACACAGAGGATGGACACACAGGAGATGGACCCACAGGGGACGGACACACGGAGGACGGACACACAGACGATGGACGGACACACAGGGGACGGACACACAGTAGATGGAGACACAGAGGACGGACACACAGAGGACGGACACACTGGGGACAGACACACAGCGGACGGGCACACACGGGACGGACACACAGGAGATGGACACACAGGGGACGGACACACAGGGGACGGACGCACAGAGGACGGACGCACAGAGGACGGACGCACAGAGGACGGACGGACACACAGGGATGGACACACAGGAGAGGGACACACAGAGGACGGACGGACAGAGGACGGACACACAGAGGACGGACACACAGAGGACGGACACACAGGGGACGGACACACAGAGGACGGACAAACAGGGGACGGACACACAGAGGATGGACACACAGAGGACGGACACACAGAGGATGGACACACAGGAGATGGACCCACAGGGGACGGACACACGGAGGACGGACACACAGACGATGGACGGACACACAGGGGACGGACACACAGTAGATGGAGACACAGAGGACGGACACACAGAGGACGGACACACAGAGGACAGACACACAGAGGACAGACACACACGGGACGGACACACAGGAGATGGACACACAGGGGACGGACACACAGGGGACGGACGCACAAAGGACGGACGCACAGAGGACGGACGCACAGAGGACGGACGGACACACAGGGATGGACACACAGGAGAGGGACACACAGAGGACGGACGGACAGAGGACGGACACACAGAGGACGGACACACAGAGGACGGACACACAGAGGACGGACAAACAGGGGACGGACACACAGAGGATGGACACACAGAGGACGGACACACAGAGAATTGACACACAGGAGATGGACCCACAGGGGACAGACACACAGAGGGCGGACACACGGGAGATGGACACACAGAGGATGGACACACAGGAGATGGACCCACAGGGACGGACACACGGAGGACGGACACACAGGGGATGGACACACAGAGGACGGACACACAGAGGACGGACACACTGGGGACAGACACACAGCGGACGGGCAGACACGGGACGGACACACAGGAGATGGACACACAGGGGACGGACACACAGGGGACGGACACACAGGGGACGGACACACAGGGGACGGACACACAGCGGATGGACACACAGTAGACGGACACACGGAGGACGGACACACAGGGGACGGACACACAGGGGACGGACACACAGGGGACGGACACACAGGGGACGGACACACAGAGGATGGACACACAGAGGACGGAAAGACAGGGGATGGACACACAGGGGACGGACACAGGGGACGGACGCACAGGGGACGGACACAGGGGACGGACACACAGGGGACGGACACACGGCGGTCGGACATACAGAGGAAGGACACACGGCGGAAGGACAGACAGGGGACGGACACACAGGGGACGGACACACAGGGGACGGACACACGGAGGACGGACACACTGGGGACGGACACACAGGGGACGGACACACAGGGGACGGACACACAGGGGACGGACACACAGGGACGGACACACAGAGGATGGGCGGACACACAGGGGACGGACACACAGGGGACGGACACACGGCGGACGGACACACAGAGGACGGACACACAGGGGATGGACACACAGGGGACGGACACACAGAGGACGGACACACAGGGGATGGACACACAGGGGACGGACACACAGGGGACGGACACACAGGGGACGGACACACAGGGGACGGACACACAGGGGACGGACAGACAGGGGACGGACACACAGGGGACGGACCCACAGGGGACGGACACACGGCGGACGGACACACAGGGGATGGACACATAGGGGATGGACACACAGGGGATGGACACACGGAGGACGGACACACTGGGGACGGACACATAGGGGACGGACACACAGGGGATGGACACACAGAGGACGGACACACTGGGGACAGACACACAGGGTACGGACACACAGAGGACGGACACACGGCGGACGGACAGACAGGGGATGGACACACAGGGGACGGACACACAGGGGACGGACACACAGGGGACGGACACAGGGGACGGACACACAGAGGATGGACACACAGGGGACGGACACACAGGGGACGGTCACACGGCGGATGGACACACGGAGGACGGACACACGGGACGGTCACACGGCGGACGGACACACAGAGGATGGACACACAGGAAATGGACCCACAGGGGGCGGACACACAGAGGATGGACGGACACACAGGGGACGGACACACAGAGGACGGACACACAGGGATGGACACACAGAGGATGGACACACAGAGGACGGACACACAGAGGATGGACACACAGGAGATGGACCCACAGGGGACAGACACACGGAGGACGGACACACGGAGGACGGACACACAGAGGACGGACACACAGAGGATGGACACACAGGAGATGGACACACAGGAGATGGACCCACAGAGGATGGACACACAGAGGACGGACACACAGACGATGGACACACAGGAGATGGACCCACAGGGGACAGACACACGGAGGACGGACACACGGAGGACGGACACACAGAGGACGGACACACAGGGGACAGACACACAGAGGACGGACACACAGAGGATGGACACACAGGAGATGGACCCACAGGGGGCGGACACACAGAGGATGGACGGACACACAGGCGACGGACACACAGAGGACGGACACACAGGGATGGACACACAGAGGATGGACACACAGAGGACGGACACACAGAGGATGGACACACAGGAGATGGACCCACAGGGGACAGACACACGGAGGACGGACACACGGAGGACGGACACACAGCGGACGGACACACAGAGGACGGACACACAGGGGACGGACACACAGAGGATGGACACACAGAGGACGGACACACAGAGGATGGACACACGGGAGATGGACACACAGAGGACGGACACACAGAGGACGGACACACAGAGGATGGACACACAGGAGATGGACCCACAGGGGACGGACACACGGAGGACGGACACACAGACGATGGACGGAGACACAGGGGACGGACACACAGGGGATGGACACACAGAGGACGGACACACAGAGGACGGACACACTGGGGACAGACACACAGCGGACGGGCACACACGGGACGGACACACAGGAGATGGACACACAGGGGACGGACACACAGGGGACGGACGCACAGAGGACGGACGCACAGAGGACGGACGCACAGAGGACGGACGGACACACAGGGATGGACACACAGGAGAGGAACACACAGAGGACGGACGGACAGAGGACGGACACACAGAGGACGGACACACAGAGGACGGACACACAGGGGACGGACACACAGAGGACGGACAAACAGGGGACGGACACACAGAGGATGGACACACAGAGGACGGACACACAGAGAATTGACACACAGGAGATGGACCCACAGGGGACAGACACACAGAGGGCGGACACACGGGAGATGGACACACAGAGGATGGACACACAGGAGATGGACCCACAGGGACGGACACACGGAGGACGGACACACAGGGGATGGACACACAGAGGACGGACACACAGATGACGGACACACTGGGGACAGACACACAGCGGACGGGCACACACGGGACGGACACACAGGAGATGGACACACAGGGGGCGGACTCACGGGACGGACGGACAGAGGACGGACACACAGAGGACGGACACACAGGGGATGGACACAGGGACCGGATGGACACATAGGTGATGGACACACTGGCGACAGACACACGGAGGACGGACAGACAGGGGACGGACACACAGGGGACGGACACACGGGACGGACACACGGCGGACGGACACACAGGGGACGGACGCACAGAGGACGGACACACAGGGGACGGACACACAGAGGACGGACACACAGGGGACGGACACACAGAGGACGGACACAGAGAGGATGGACACACAGAGGACAGACACACAGAGGACGGACACACAGAGGATGGACACACAGGAGATGGAGCCACAGGGGACGGACACACGGAGGACGGACACACGGAGGATGGACACACAGGGGATGGACACACAGAGGATGGACGGACACACAGGGGACGGACACACAGGGGACGGACACACAGAGGACGGACACACAGGGGACGGACACACAGAGGATGGACACACAGAGGACGGACACACAGAGGATGGACACACAGGAGATGGACCCACAGGGGACGGACACACGGAGGACGGACACACGGAGGACGGACACACAGGGGACAGACACACAGAGGGCGGACACACGGGAGATGGACACACAGAGGATGGACACACAGGAGATGGACCCACAGGGACGGACACACGGAGGACGGACACACAGGGGATGGACACACAGGGGATGGACACACAGAGGATGGACACACAGGAGATGGACCCACAGGGGACGGACACACAGAGGACGGACACACAGAGGACGGACACACAAGGGACGGACACACAGAGGATGGACACACAGAGGATGGACACACAGGAGATGGACCCACAGGGACGGACACACGGAGGACGGACACACGGGACGGACACACAGGGGATGGACACACAGAGGACGGACACACAGAGGACGGACACACTGGGGACAGACACACAGCGGACGGGCACACACGGGACGGACACACAGGAGATGGACACACAGGGGACGGACTCACGGGACGGACGCACAGAGGACGGACGCACAGAGGACGGACACACAGAGGACGGACACACTGGGGAAGGACACGGGGACCGGATGGACACATAGGTGATGGACACACTGGGGACAGACACAGAGAGCGGACAGACACACAGAGGATGGACACACAGGGGACGGACACACTGGGGACAGACACAAAGCACGGATGGACACACAGAGAACGGACAGACACACAGAGGACGGACACACTGGGGATGGACACACAGAGGACGGGCACACAGAGGACGGACGGACACACAGTGGACGGACACACAGGGGGCGGACACATAGGGGACGGACACACAGAGGACGGACACAGTGAGGACGGACACACAGAGGATGGACACACAGAGGATGGACACATTGGGGACAGACACATAGAGGAAGGGCACACAGGGGACGGACACACAGGGGACAGACACACAGAGTACACGGGACGGACTCACAGAGGACGGCCACACGGGATGGACACACAGGGGACGGACACACGGAGGATGGACGGACACACGGGACGGACACACAGAGATCGGACACACGGAACGGACAGACAGGGGATGGACACACAGTGGACGGAGGACGGACACACAGAGGACGGACACACAGAGGACGGACACACAGAGGACGGACACACAGAGGACGGACACACAGGGAACGGACAGACAGGGGATGGACACAGAGTGGACGGACACACAGAGGACGGACACACATGGGGACGGACAGACAGGGAATGGACACACAGGGGTCGGACACACGGAGGACGGACACACAGGGTACGGAAACACAGGGGGCGGACACACAGGGGGCGGACACACAGGGGGCGGACACACAGAAGACGAACTCACAGAGGATGGACACACAGGGGACAGACACACGGAAGACGGACACACAGGGGACGGACACACAGAGGACGGACACCCAGGGGACAGGCACACAGGGGACGGACACACAGGGGGCGGACACACAGGGGACGGATACACAGAGGACAGACACACAGAGAACAGACACACGGGACGTACACACAGGGGATGGGCACACAGAGGGCGGACACACGGGACGGACACGCAGAGGACGTACACACAGGGTTTGGACACACAGGGGACGGACACACGGGACGGACACACGGAGGACGGACACACAGAGGATGGACGGATACACAGGGGACGGACACACAGGGGATGGACACACGGGACGGACACACGGAGGACAGACACACGGAGGACGGACACACAGGGGACGGACACACAGAGGACGGACACACAGGGGGCGGACACACAGGAGACGGACACACAGAGGGCGGACACACAGGGGACGGACACACAGGGGACGGACACACAGGGGACTGACAGACAGGGGATGGACACACAGGGGGCGGACACACAGGGGGCAGACACACGGAAGACGGACACACAGGGGACGGACACACAGAGGACGGACACCCAGGGGACAGGCACAGGGGACGGACACACAGAGGACGGACACCCAGGGGACAGGCACACGGGACGAACACACAGAGGACGGACACACAGAGGACGGACACACAGAGGACGGACACACAGAGGACGGACACACAGGGGACAGACACAGGGGACGGACACATTGGGGACGGACACACAGGAGAGGGACACACAGGGACAGACACACAGAGGACGGACACACTGAGGACAGACACACAGAGGACGGGCACACAGGGGACGGACACACAGGAGATGGACACAGGGACGGACACTCATAGGATGGACACACAGGGGACGGACACACAGAGGACGGACATACAGGGGAAGGACACACAGGGGAAGGACACACAGGGGATGGACACACAGGGGACGGACACACAGAGGACGGACACACATGGGGACGGACAGACAGGGAATGGACACACAGGGGACGGACACACGGAGGACGGACACATTGGGGACGGACACGCAGGGGGCGGACACACAGGGGGCGGACACACAGAAGACGAACTCACAGAGGATGGACGGACGGGACGGACACACAGGGAACGGACGGACGGGATGGACACATGGGACGGACGGATGCACAGAGGACGGAGGGACACTCAGGGGACGGACACACAGAGGACGGACGGACACTCAGGGGACGGACACACAGGGGATGGACACACAGGAGATGGACACACAGGGGACGGACACACAGGGGACGGACACACGGGACGGACACACAGAGGATGGACGGACACACAGGGGACGGACACACAGAGGACGGACACACATGGGGACGGACAGACAGGGAATGGACCCACAGGGGACGGACACACGGAGGACGGACACACAGGGGACGGACACGCAGGGGGCGGACACACAGGGGGCGGACACACAGAAGACGAACTGACAGAGGATGGACACACAGGGGACAGACACACGGAAGACGGACACACAGGGGACGGACACACAGAGGACGGACACACAGGGGACGGACTCACAGGGGACGGACACACAGAGGACGGACACCCAGGGGGCGGACAGACAGGGGACGGACACACAGGGGACGGACACACGGGAGGGACACACAGGGGACAGACACACGGGACGTACACACAGGGGATGGGGACACAGAGGACGGACACACAGGGGACGGATACACAGGAGACGGACACACAGGGGACGGATACACAGGGGACGGACACACAGAGGATGGACGGACACACAGAGGATGGACACACAGGGGACGGGACATACAGGGGACGGACAAACAGAGGATGGACGGACACACAGAGGATGGACACACAGAGGACGGACACACAGGAGACGGACACACAGGGGACGGACACACAGGGGACGGACACACAGGGGACGGACACACAGAGGATGGACGGACACACAGAGGATGGACGGACACACAGAGGACGGACACACAGGGGACGGACACACAGGGGACGGACAGACAGGGGATGGACACACAGGGGACAGACACACAGAGGACGGACACACAGAGGATGGACACACAGGAGATGGACCCACAGGGGGCGGACACACAGAGGATGGACGGACACACAGGGGACGGACACACAAAGGACGGACACACAGGGATGGACACACAGAGGATGGACACACAGAGGACGGACACACAGAGGATGGACACACAGGAGATGGACCCACAGGGGACGGACACACGGAGGACGGACACACGGAGGACGGACACACAGGGGACGGACACACAGGGGACGGACACACAGGGGACGGACACACAGAGGACGGACACACAGGGGACGGACACACAGGGGACGGACACACAGAGGATGGACACACAGAGGACGGACACACAGAGGATGGACACACGGGAGATGGACACACAGAGGATGGACACACGGGAGATGGACACACAGAGGACGGACAGACAGAGGACGGACACACAGAGGACGGACACACAGAGGATGGACACACAGGAGATGGACCCACAGGGGACGGACACACAGAGGATGGACGGACACACTGCGGACGGACACACAGAGGACTGACACACAGAGGACGGACACACTGGGGACAGACACACAGCGGACGGGCACACACGGGACGGACACACAGGAGATGGACACACAGGGGACGGACACACAGGGGACGGACACACAGGGGACGGACGCACAGAGGACGGGCGCACAGAGGACGGACGGACACACAGGGATGGACACACAGGAGAGGGACACACAGAGGACGGACGGACAGAGGACGGACACACAGAGGACGGACACACAGAGGACGGACACACAGGGGACGGACACACAGAGGACGGACAAACAGGGGACAGACACACAGAGGGCGGACACACGGGAGATGGACACACAGAGGATGGACACACAGGAGATGGACCCACAGGGACGGACACACGGAGGACGGACACACAGGAGATGGACACACAGGGGACGGACTCACGGGACGGACGGACAGAGGACGGACACACAGAGGACGGACACACAGGGGATGGACACAGGGACCGGATGGACACATAGGTGATGGACACACTGGGGACAGACACACGGAGGACGGACAGACAGGGGACGGACACACAGGGGACGGACACACAGAGGACGGACAGACAGGGGAGAGACACACGGGACAGACACACAGGGGACGGACACACAGAGGACGGACACACAGGGGACGGACACACGGGACGGACACACAGAGTACGGACACACAGAGGACGGACACACAGAGGACGGACACAGAGGGGAGGGACACACAGGGGACTGACACACAGGGGACTGACACACAGAGGATGGACGGACACACAGAGGATGGACACACAGAGGACGGACACACAGGGGACGGACACACAGAGGACAGACACACAGAGGATGGACACACAGAGGACAGACACACAGGGGGCGGACACACGGGAGATGGACACACAGAGGACGGACACACAGAGGATGGACACACAGGAGATGGACGGACACACAGGAGACGGACACACAGAGGACGGACACACAGGGGACGGACACACAGAGGATGGACACACAGAGGACGGACACACAGAGGATGGACACACAGGAGATGGACCCACAGGGGACGGACACACGGAGGACGGACACATGGAGGATGGACGGACACACAGGGGACGGACACACAGAGGACGGACACACAGGGGACGGACACACAGAGATCGGTCACACAGGGAACGGACAGACGGGACGGACACCCAGGGGACGGACACACGGGACGGACTCAAAGAGGACGGACACACAGAGGACGGACACTCGGCGGACGGACACACAGGGGATGGACACACAGGAGACGGACACACGGGACGGACACACAGAGGACGGACACACGGCGGACGGACAGACGGGATGGACACACAGGGGAAGGACACACGGGGGACGGACACACAGAGGACGGATACCCAGGGGACGGACACACAGAGGATGGACGGACACACTGGGGACGGACACACAGAGGACGGACACACAGAGGACGGACACACAGGGGACGGACACACAGAGGACGGACACACAGGGGACGAACACACAGAGGACGGACACACAGGGGACGGACACACAGAGGACGGACACACAGAGGATGGACACACAGAGGACAGACACACAGGGGGCGGACACACGGGAGATGGACACACAGAGGACGGACACACAGAGGATGGACACACAGAGGATGGACGGACACACAGGGGACGGACACACAGAGGATGGACACACAGGGGACGGACACACAGAGGATGGACACACAGAGGACGGACACACAGAGGATGGACACACAGAGGACGGACACACGGAGGACGGACACACGGAGGACGGACACACGGGACAGACACACAGAGGGCGGACACACGGGAGATGGACACACAGAGGATGGACACACAGGAGATGGACCCACAGGGACGGACACACGGAGGACGGACACACATGGGACGGACACACAGACCATGCACGGACACACAGGGGATGGACACACAGAGGACGGACACACCGAGGACGGACACACTGGGGACAGACACACAGCGGACGGGCACACACGGGACGGACACACAGGAGATGGACACACAGGGGACGGACTCACGGGACGGACGCACAGAGGACGGACGCACAGAGGACGGACGGACACACAGGGATGGACACACAGGAGAGGGACACACAGAGGACGGACGGACAGAGGACGGACACACAGAGGACGGACACACAGGGGATGGATACGGGGACCGGATGGACACATAGGTGATGGACATACTGGGGACAGACACAGAGAGCGGACAGACAGACAGAGGATGGACACACAGGGGACGGACACACAGAGGACGGACACACTGGGGACAGACACACAGCGGACGGACACACAGGGGACGGACACACAGGGGACGGACGCACAGAGGACGAACGCACAGAGGACGGACGGACACACAGGGATGGACACACAGGAGAGGGACACACAGAGGACGGACGGACAGAGGACGGACACACAGAGGACGGACACACAGAGGACGGACACACAGGGGATGGACACACAGAGGACGGACACACAGAGGACGGACACACTGGGGACAGACACACAGCGGACGGGCACACACGGGACGGACACACAGGAGATGGACACACAGGGGACGGACTCACGGGACGGACGGACAGAGGACGGACACACAGAGGACGGACACACAGGGGATGGACACAGGGACCGGATGGACACATAGGTGATGGACACACTGGGGACAGACACACGGAGGACGGACAGACAGGGGACGGACACACAGGGGACGGACACACGGGACGGACACACAGAGGACGGACAGACAGGGGAGAGACACACGGGACAGACACACAGGGGACGGACACACAGGGGACGGACACACAGGGGACGGACACACAGAGTACGGACACACAGAGTACGGACACACAGAGGACGGACACACAGGGGACGGACACAGAGGGGAGGGACACACAGGGGACTGACACACGGGACTGACACACAGAGGATGGACGGACACACAGAGGATGGACACACAGAGGACGGACACACAGGGGACGGACACACAGAGGACAGACACACAGAGGACAGACACACAGGGGACGGACACACAGGAGATGGACCCACAGGGGACGGACACACGGAGGATGGACACACAGGGGACGGACACACAGAGGATGGACGGACACACAGGAGACGGACACACAGAGGACGGACACACAGGGGACGGACACACAGAGGATGGACACACAGAGGACGGACACACAGAGGATGGACACACAGGAGATGGACCCACAGGGGACGGACACACGGAGGACGGACACATGGAGGATGGACGGACACACAGGGGACGGACACACAGAGGACGGACACACAGGGGACGGACACACAGAGATCGGTCACACAGGGAACGGACACACAGGGGACGGACACACGGGACGGACTCACAGAGGACGGACATACAGAGGACGGACACACAGAGGACGGACACTCGGCGGACGGACACACAGGGGACGGACACACAGGACGGACACACGGGACGGACACACGGGACGGACTCACAGAGGACGGACACACAGAGGACGGACACTCGGCGGACGGACACACAGGGGACGGACACACAGGGGACGGACACACGGGACGGACACACAGAGGACGGACACACGGCGGACGGACAGACGGGATGGACACACAGGGGACGGACACACTGGGGACGGACACACAGAGGACGGACACACAGAGGACGGACACACAGGGGACGGACACACAGAGGACGGACACACAGGGGACGGACACACAGGGGACGGACACACAGGGGATGGACACACAGAGGACGGACACACAGAGGATGGACACACAGAGGACAGACACACAGGGGGCGGACACACGGGAGATGGACACACAGAGGACGGACACACAGAGGATGGACACACAGAGGATGGACACACAGAGGACAGACACACAGGGGGCGGACACACAGAGGATGGACACACAGGGGACGGACACACGGAGGACGGACACACAGGGGACGGACACACGGAGGACGGACACACGGAGGACGGACACACAGGGGACAGACACACAGAGGGCGGACACACGGGAGATGGACACACAGAGGATGGACACACAGGAGATGGACCCACAGGGACGGACACACGGAGGGCGGACACACAGGGGACGGACACACAGACCATGCACGGACACACAGGGGATGGACACACAGAGGACGGACACACAGAGGACGGACACACTGGGGACAGACACACAGCGGACGGGCACACACGGGACGGACACACAGGAGATGGACACACAGGGGACGGACTCACGGGACGGACGCACAGAGGACGGACGCACAGAGGACGGACGGACACACAGGGATGGACACACAGGAGAGGGACACACAGAGGACGGACGGACAGAGGACGGACACACAGAGGACGGACACACGGGATGGATACGGGGACCGGATGGACACATAGGTGATGGACATACTGGGGACAGACACAGAGAGCGGACAGACAGACAGAGGATGGACACACAGGGGACGGACACACTGGGGACAGACACAAAGCACGGATGGACACACAGAGAACGGACAGACACACAGAGGACGGGCACACAGGAGGACGGACGGACACACAGTGGACGGACACACAGGGGACGGACACACAGGGGACGGACACATAGGGGACGGACACACAGAGGACGGACACAGGGAGGACGGGCACCCGGAGGACGGACACATAGGGGACGGACACACAGAGGACGGACACACTGAGGACGGACACACAGAGGACGGACACACAGAGGATGGACACATTGGGGACAGACACATAGAGGAAGGGCACACAGGGGACGGACACACAGGGGACGGACACACAGAGTACACGGGACGGACACACAGAGGACGGACACACAGGGGATGGACACACAGGGGACGGACACACGGAGGATGGACGGACACACGGGACGGACACACAGAGATCGGACACACGGAACGGACAGACAGGGGATGGACACACAGTGGACGGACACACGGAGGACGGACACACAGAGGACGGACACACAGAGGACGGACACACAGAGATCGGTCACACAGGGAACGGACAGACAGGGGGCGGACACACAGGGGGCGGACACACAGGGGGCGGACACACAGAAGACAAACTCACAGAGGATGGACACACAGGGGACAGACACACGGAAGACGGACACACAGGGGACAGACACAATGAGGACGGATACCCAGGGGACAGGCACACAGGGGACGGACACACAGGGGATGGGCACACAGAGGGCGGACACACAGGGGGCGGACACACAGGGGACGGACACACAGAGGACAGACACACAGAGGACAGACACACGGGACGTACACACAGGGGATGGGCACACAGAGGGCGGACACACGGGACGGACACACAGAGGACGTACACACAGGGGGCGGACACACAGAGGATGGACGGACACAGAGGACGGACACACAGAGGACGGACACACAGAGGACGGACACACAGAGGACGGACACACAGAGATCGGACAGACAGGGGGCGGACACACAGGGGGCGGACACACAGAAGACGAACTCACAGAGGATGGACACACAGGGGACAGACACACGGAGGACGGCCACACAGGGTTTGGACACACAGGGTTTGGACACACAGGGGACGGACACACAGGGGACGGACACACAGAGGACGGACACACAGGGGATGGACACACAGGGGACGGACACACGGAGGACGGACACACAGAGGATGGACGGATACACAGGGGACGGACACACAGGGGACGGACACACGGAGGACAGACACACGGAGGACGGACACACAGGGGACGGACACACAGGGGGCAGACACAGGGGACGGACACACAGAGGGCGGACACACAGGGGACGGACACACAGGGGACGGACACACAGGGGACTGACAGATAGGGGATGGACACACAGGGGGCGGACACATAGGGGGCAGACACACAGGGGGCGGACACACAGGGGGCGGACACACAGAGGATGGACACACAGGGGACAGACACACGGAAGATGGACACACAGGGGACGGACACACAGAGGACGGACACCCAGAGGACAGGCACACGGGACGAACACACAGAGGACGGACACACAGAGGACGGACACACAGAGGACGGACACACGGGACGGACACACTGGGGACAGACACAGGGGACGGACACACAGGGGACGGACACATTGGGGACGGACACACAGGAGAGGGACACACAGGGACAGACACACAGAGGACGGACACACAGAGGACGGGCACACAGGGGACGGACACACAGGAGATGGACACAGGGACGGACACTCATAGGATGGACACACAGGGGACGGACACACAGAGGACGGACATACAGGGGACGGACACACAGGGGAAGGACACACAGGGGAAGGACACACAGGGGATGGACACACAGGGGACGGACACACAGGAGACGGACACACAGAGGACGGACACACATGGGGACGGACAGACAGGGAATGGACACACAGGGGACGGACACACGGGGGACGGACACACAGGGGACGGACACACAGGGGACGGACACGCAGGGGGCGGACACACAGGGGGCGGACACACAGAAGACGAACTCACAGAGGATGGACGGACGGGACGGACACACAGGGAACGGACGGACGGGATGGACACATGGGACGGACGGACGCACAGAGGACGGAGGGACACTCAGGGGACGGACACACAGAGGACGGACGGACACTCAGGGGACGGACACACAGAGGACGGACGGAGAGTGGACGGTCACACAGACGACAGACACACAGAGGACGGACGGACACTCAGGGGACGGACACACAGGGGATGGACACACAGGGGATGGACACACAGGGGACGGACACACAGGGGACGGACACACAGAGGACGGACACACATGGGGACGGACAGACAGGGAATGGACCCACAGGGGACGGACATACGGAGGACGGACACACAGGGGACGGACACGCAGGGGGCGGACACAAGGGGACAGACACAAGGGGAAAGACACACAGCGGACGGACACCCAGGGGACGGACACACAGGGGACGGACACACAGGGGACGGACACACAGGGGACGGACACACTGGGGATGGACACACAGAGGACGGACACACAGGGGACGGACACACTGGGGATGGACACACAGAGGACGGACACACAGGGGACGGACACACAGGGGACGGACACACTGGGGATGGACACACAGAGGACGGACACACAGCGGACGGACACACAGGGGACGGACACACAGGGGACGGACACACAGGGGACGGACGGACACACAGAGGATGGACACACAGAAGACGGACACACAGCGGACGGACACACAGGGGACGGACACACAGCGGACGGACACACAGCGGACGGACACACAGGGGACGGACACACAGGGGACGGACACACAGAGGATGGACGGACACACAGAGAATGGACGGACACTCAGGGGCAGACACACAGGGGACGGACACACAGAGGACGGACGGACACACAGAGGACAGACAACCGGGACGGACGGACACTCAGGACGGACACACGGGACGGACACACAGAGGACGGACACACAGGGGACGGACACACAGAGGACAGATGGACAGACAGAGGACGGACACACACAGGACAGACACACACAGGACGGACACACAGAGGACGGACACACAGAGGACGGATGGACACACAGAGGACGGACACACAGGGGACGGACACACAGAGGACGGATGGACACACACAGGACGGACACACACAGGACGGACACACACAGGACGGACACACGGGACGGACACACAGGGGACGGACAATCAAGGGGACGGACACACAGACGACGGACGGACACTCGGGACAAACACACCGACGACGGACACACAGAGAACGGAGGGACACTCAGGGGACAGACACACAGAGGACGGACGGACACTCAGGGGACGGACACACAGAGGACGGACGGAGAGAGGACGGCCACACAGACGACAGACATACAGAGGACAGACGGACACTCAGGGGACGGACACACAGAGGCCGGATGGACACTCAGGGGACGGACACACAGAGGACGGACACTCAAGGGACGGACACACAGAGGATGGACGGACACACAGAGGATGGACACACAGGGGATGGACATACTGGGGACAGACACAGAGCACGGACGGACACACAGAACGGACAGACACACAGAGGACGGACACACTGGGGATGGACACACAGAGGACGGACACACAGAGGACGGATGGACACACAGGGGTCGTAAACATAGGGGACGGACACACAGAGGACGGACACTCGGAGGACGGACACATAGGGGACGGACACAGAGGACGGACACACAGAGGACGGACACATTGGGGACAGACACACAGAGGACGGGCACACAGGGGACGCACACACAGGAGATGGACACACAGGGGACGGACACACAGAGTACACAGGGGACGGACACACAGAGGACGGACACACAGGGGATGGACACACAGGGGACGGACACACAGGGGACGGACACACAGAGTACACAGGGGACGGACACACAGAGGACGGACACACATGGGGACGGACAGACAGGGAATGGACACACAGGGGACGGACACACGGGGGACGGACACACAGGGGACGGACACACAGGGGACGGACACGCAGGGGGCGGACACACAGGGGGCGGACACACAGAAGACGAACTCACAGAGGATGGACGGACGGGACGGACACACAGGGAACGGACGGACGGGATGGACACATGGGACGGACGGACGCACAGAGGACGGAGGGACACTCAGGGGACGGACACACAGAGGACGGACGGACACTCAGGGGACGGACACACAGAGGACGGACGGAGAGTGGACGGTCACACAGACGACAGACACACAGAGGACGGACGGACACTCAGGGGACGGACACACAGGGGATGGACACACAGGGGATGGACACACAGGGGACGGACACACAGGGGACGGACACACAGAGGACGGACACACATGGGGACGGACAGACAGGGAATGGACCCACAGGGGACGGACTCACGGGACGGACGCACAGAGGACGGACGCACAGAGGACGGACGGACACACAGGGATGGACACACAGGAGAGGGACACACAGAGGACGGACGGACAGAGGACGGACACACAGAGGACGGACACACAGGGGATGGATACGGGGACCGGATGGACACATAGGTGATGGACATACTGGGGACAGACACAGAGAGCGGACAGACAGACAGAGGATGGACACACAGGGGACGGACACACTGGGGACAGACACAAAGCACGGATGGACACACAGAGAACGGACAGACACACAGAGGACGGGCACACAGGAGGACGGACGGACACACAGTGGACGGACACACAGGGGACGGACACACAGGGGACGGACACACAGAGGACGGACACAGGGAGGACGGGCACCCGGAGGACGGACACATAGGGGACGGACACACAGAGGACGGACACACTGAGGACGGACACACAGAGGACGGACACACAGAGGATGGACACATTGGGGACAGACACATAGAGGAAGGGCACACAGGGGACGGACACACAGGGGACGGACACACAGAGTACACGGGACGGACACACAGAGGACGGACACACAGGGGATGGACACACAGGGGACGGACACACGGAGGATGGACGGACACACGGGACGGACACACAGAGATCGGACACACGGAACGGACAGACAGGGGATGGACACACAGTGGACGGACACACGGAGGACGGACACACAGAGGACGGACACACAGAGGACGGACACACAGAGATCGGTCACACAGGGAACGGACAGACAGGGGGCGGACACACAGGGGGCGGACACACAGGGGGCGGACACACAGGGGGCGGACACACAGAAGACAAACTCACAGAGGATGGACACACAGGGGACAGACACACGGAAGACGGACACACAGGGGACGGACACAATGAGGATGGATACCCAGGGGACAGGCACACAGGGGACGGACACACAGGGGATGGGCACACAGAGGGCGGACACACAGGGGGCGGACACACAGGGGACGGACACACAGGGGGCGGACACACAGAGGATGGACGGACACAGCGGACGGACACACAGAGGACGGACACACAGAGGACAGACACACAGAGGACAGACACACGGGACGTACACACAGGGGATGGGCACACAGAGGGCGGACACACGGGACGGACACACAGAGGACGTACACACAGGGGGCGGACACACAGAGGATGGACGGACACAGAGGACGGACACACAGAGGACGGACACACAGAGGACGGACACACAGAGATCGGTCACACAGGGAACGGACAGACAGGGGGCGGACACACAGGGGGCGGACACACAGGGGGCGGACACACAGAAGACGAACTCACAGAGGATGGACACACGGGACAGACACACGGAAGACGGACACACAGAGGACGGCTACACAGGGTTTGGACACACAGGGGATGGACACACAGGGGATGGACACACAGGGGGCGGACACACAGGGGGCGGACACACAGAAGACGAACTCACAGAGGATGGACACACGGGACAGACACACGGAAGACGGACACACAGAGGACGGCTACACAGGGTTTGGACACACAGGGGACGGACACACAGGGGACGGACACACAGAGGACGGACACACATGGGACGGACACACGGAGGACGGACACACAGAGGATGGACGGATACACAGGGGACGGACACACAGGGGACGGACACACGGGACGGACACACGGAGGACAGACACACGGAGGACGGACACACGGAGGACGGACACACAGGGGGCGGACACAGGGGACGGACACACAGAGGGCGGACACACAGGGGACGGACACACAGGGGACGGACACGCAGGGGACTGACAGACAGGGGATGGACACACAGGGGGCGGACACATAGGGGGCAGACACACAGGGGGCGGACACACAGAGGATGGACACACAGGGGACAGACACACGGAAGATGGACACACAGGGGACGGACACACAGAGGACGGACACCCAGAGGACAGGCATACGGGACGAACACACAGAGGACGGACACACAGAGGACGGACACACAGAGGACGGACACACAGGGGACGGACACACTGGGGACAGACACAGGGGACCGACACACAGGGGACGGACACATTGGGGACGGACACACAGGAGAGGGACACACAGGGACAGACACACAGAGGACGGACACACAGAGGACGGGCACACAGGGGACGGACACACAGGAGATGGACACAGGGACGGACACTCATAGGATGGACACACAGGGGACGGACACACAGAGGACGGACACACAGGGGAAGGACACACAGGGGAAGGACACACAGGGGATGGACACACAGGGGACGGCCACACAGGAGACGGACACACAGAGGACGGACACACATGGGGACGGACAGACAGGGAATGGACACACAGGGGACGGACACACGGGGACGGACACACGGGGGACGGACACACAGGGGACGGACACACAGGGGACGGACACGCAAGGGGCGGACACACAGGGGGCGGACACACAGAAGACGAACTCACAGAGGATGGACGGACGGGACGGACACACAGGGAACGGACGGACGGGATGGACACATGGGACGGACGGACGCACAGAGGACGGAGGGACACTCAGGGGACGGACACACAGAGGACGGACGGACACTCAGGGGACGGACACACAGAAGACGGACGGAGAGTGGACGGTCACACAGACGACAGACACACAGAGGACGGACGGACACTCAGGGGACGGACACACAGGGGATGGACACACAGGGGATGGACACACGGGACGGACACACAGGGGACGGACACACAGAGGACGGACACACATGGGGACGGACAGACAGGGAATGGACCCACAGGGGACGGACATACGGAGGACGGACACACAGGGGACGGACACGCAGGGGGCGGACACACAGGGGACGGACATACGGAGGACGGACACACAGGGGACGGACACGCAGGGGGCGGACACACAGAAGACGAACTGACAGAGGATGGACACACAGGGGACAGACACACGGAAGACGGACACACGGGACGGACACACAGGGGACGGACACACGGGACGGACACACAGGGGACAGACACACGGGACGTACACATGGGATGGGCACACAGAGGACGGACACACAGGGGACGGATACACAGGGGACGGACACCCAGGGGACGGATACACAGGGGGCGGACACACAGGGGACGGACACACAGGGGACGGATACACAGGGGGCGGACACACAGAGGACGTACACACGGGGCGGACACACAGGGGACGGACACACAGGGGACGGACACACAGGTGATGGACACACAAGGGACGGACACACGGAGAACGGACACACAGAGGACGGACACATAGAGGACGGACACACAGGGACGGACACACAGGACGGACGGACACACAGGCGACGGACACACAGAGGACGGACACACAGAGGACGGATACATAGAGGACGGACACACAGGGGACGGACACACAGGGGACGGACACACAGGGGACGGACACACAGAGTACACAGGGGACGGACACACAGGGGACGGACACACAGGGGACGGACACACAGAGGACGGACGGACAGGGGACGGACGGACAGGGGACGGATGTGGTGATGTGCATCACTGTAAATACATGTAAGCTCGACAGACACTAGAGGGAGCACCAGAAACATCACACACACACACTCAACCAATAGATATGCTATATGGGAGGTGACCAATGGACATTCATGATACACAAGGAGGTGACACGACCACAGGGGGCATTACACCAACCCATACATAAAGGACACCACACACATGATCAGCCCTTTGGCCAGTGGAGACAGTCAGTGAGGAGAGGCACAGGGTTGGTTCATTATCTCACCCACCACGTGGAAGACAGCAGATGGTTAGTCAGTCAGGTAGCTATAATAGAATTAGCAGTCGTGTCGAACTCAAGTTATAAAAGTGTACATAGTGTAAATAAATGCGTTGAAGTTATTTACACGTCTCGGCCTTCCTTGACAAATGCAACGCAAGGAAGCCAATTATGTCACGAAGGAAACATAACAAAACAACGGACACCCAGGGGACGGACACCCAGGGGACGGACACCCAGGGGACGGACACCCAGGGGACAGACACACAGGGGACAGACACACAGGGGACAGACACACAGGGGACAGACACAAGGGGACAGACACACAGGGGACAGACACCCAGGGGACAGACACAAGGGGACAGACACCCACGGGACGGACACCCAGGGGACAGACACACAGAGGACGGACACACAGGGGACGGACACACAGGGGACAGACACACAGGGGACAGACACACAGGGGACAGACACACAGGGGACAGACACAAGGGGACAGACACACAGGGGACAGACACCCAGGGGACAGACACAAGGGGACAGACACCCACGGGACGGACACCCAGGGGACAGACACACAGGGGACAGACACCCAGGGGACGGACACCCAGGGGACAGACACAAGGGGACAGACACACAGGGGACAGACACACAGGGGACAGACACACAGGGGACAGACACAAGGGGACAGACACACAGGGGACAGACACCCAGGGGACAGACACAAGGGGACAGACACCCACGGGACGGACACCCAGGGGACAGACACACAGGGGACAGACACCCAGGGGACGGACACACAGGGGACGGACACACAGGGGACAGACACAAGGGGACAGACACCCAGGGGACAGACACCCAGGGGACAGACACACAGGGGACAGACACCCAGGGGACAGACACAAGGGGACAGACACCCAGGGGACAGACACAAGGGGACAGACACACAGGGGACGGACACACAGGGGACAGACACCCAGGGGACAGACACACAGGGGACAGACACCCAGGGGACAGACACAAGGGGACAGACACCCAGGGGACAGACACAAGGGGACAGACACACAGGGGACGGACACCCAGGGGACAGACACACAGGGGACGGACACCCAGGGGACGGACACCCAGGGGACAGACACAAGGGGACGGACACACAGGGGACGGACACCCAGGGGACAGACACCCAGGGGACAGACACAAGGGGACAGACACAAGGGGACAGACACACAGGGGACAGACACCCAGGGGACAGACACAAGGGGACGGAGACACACAGGGGACGGACACCCAGGGGACAGACACACAGGGGACGGACACCCAGGGGACGGACACACAGGGGACGGACACCCAGGGGACAGACACACAGGGGACAGACACAAGGGGACAGACACACAGGGGACAGACACCCAGGGGACAGACACAAGGGGACGGACACCCAGGGGACGGACACACAGGGGACGGACACCCAGGGGACGGACACCCAGGGGACAGACACACAGGGGACAGACACAAGGGGACAGACACACAGGGGACAGACACCCAGGGGACAGACACAAGGGGACGGACACCCAGGGGACGGACACACAGGGGACAGACACCCAGGGGACAGACACCCAGGGGACGGACACACAGGGGACAGACACAAGGGGACAGACACACAGGGGACGGACACCCAGGGGACAGACACAAGGGGACGAACACCCAGGGGACGGACACACGGAGGACGGGCACACGGAGGACGGGCACACGGAGGACGGGCACACGGAGGACGGGCACACGGAGGACGGGCACACGGAGGACGGGCACACAGGGGACGGACACACAGGACGGACGGACACACAGGGGACGGACACACAGAGGACGGACACACAGGGGACGAACACACGGGACGGACACACAGGGGACGGACACACAGAGTACACAGGGGACGGACACACAGGGGACGGACACCCAGGGGACAGACACACAGGGGACAGACACAAGGGGACAGACACAAGGGGACAGACACACAGCGGACGGACACCCAGGGGACAGACACCCAGGGGACAGACACAAGGGGACGGACACACAGAGGACGGACACACGGAGGACGGACACACGGAGGACGGGCACACAGGGGACGGACACACAGGGGACAGACACCCAGGGGACAGACACAAGGGGACGGACACACAGAGGACGGACACCCAGGGGACGGACACACAGAGGACGGACACCCAGGGGACGGACACACGGAGGACGGACACACAGGGGACGGACACACAGGGGACGGACAAACGGGACGGACACGCGGGACGGACACACAGGGGACGGACTCACAGAGGACGGACACACAGGCGGCGGACACACAGAGGATGGACACACAGAGGACGGACGGACACACAGGTGATGGACACACAAGGGACGGACACACGGAGAACGGACACACAGAGGACGGATACATAGAGGACGGACACACAGGGGACGGACACCCAGGGGACAGACACAAGGGGACAGACACAAGGGGACAGACACAAGGGGACAGACACACAGCGGACGGACACCCAGGAGACAGACACCCAGGGGACAGACACAAGGGGACAGACACAAGGGGACGGACACACAGAGGACGGACACACGGAGGACGGACACACGGAGGACGGGCACACAGGGGACGGACACACAGCGGACGGACACCCAGGGGACAGACACAAGGGGACAGACACAAGGGGACAGACACACAGCGGACGGACACCCAGGGGACAGACACCCAGGGGACAGACACAAGGGGACGGACACACAGAGGACGGACACCCAGGGGACGGACACCCAGGGGACAGACACAAGGGGACAGACACAAGGGGACAGACACACAGAGGACGGACACCCAGGGGACGGACACACAGCGGACGGACACCCAGGGGACGGACACCCAGGGGACAGACACAAGGGGACGGACACACAGCGGACGGACACACAGAGGACGGACACACAGCGGACGGACACCCAGGGGACGGACACCCAGGGGACAGACACAAGGGGACGGACACACAGCGGACGGACACCCAGGGGACAGACACAAGGGGACAGACACACAGCGGACGGACACCCAGGGGACAGACACACAGGGGACAGACACAAGGGGACAGACACCCAGGGGACAGACACAAGGGGACGGACACACAGCGGACGGACACCCAGGGGACAGACACACAGGGGACAGACACACGGGACAGACACAAGGGGACGGACACACAGCGGACGGACACCCAGGGGACAGACACACAGGGGACAGACACACAGCGGACAGACACACAGGGGACAGACACAAGGGGACGGACACACAGCGGACGGACACCCAGGGGACAGACACACAGGGGACAGACACACAGGGGACAGACACAAGGGGACAGACACAAGGGGACGGACACACAGGGGACGGACACCCAGGGGACAGACACACAGGGGACAGACACAAGGGGACGGACACCCAGGGGACGGACACACAGAGGACGGACACCCAGGGGACGGACACACAGGGGACGGACACCCAGGGGACAGACACACAGGGGACAGACACACAGGGGACAGACACAAGGGGACGGACACACAGCGGACGGACACCCAGGGGACAGACACACAGGGGACAGACACAAGGGGACGGACACACAGCGGACGGACACACGGGACGGACACCCAGGGGACAGACACACAGGGGACAGACACAAGGGGACGGACACAAGGGGACGGACACACAGCGGACGGACACACAGGGGACGGACACACAGGGGATGGACGGACACACAGGGGCAGACACACAGGGGACGGACACACAGAGGACAGACAACCGGGACGGACGGACACTCAGGACGGACACACGGGACGGACACACAGAGGTCGGACACACAGGGGACGGACACACAGAGGACAGATGGACAGACAGAGGACGGACACACACAGGACAGACACACACAGGACGGACACACAGAGGACGGACACACAGAGGACGGATGGACACACAGAGGACGGACACACAGGGGACGGACACACAGAGGACGGATGGACACACACAGGACGGACACACACAGGACGGACACACAGAGGACTGACACACAGGGGATGGACACACAGGGGACAGACACACACAGGACGGACACACAGAGGACGGACACACAGAGGACGGATGGACACACAGAGGACGGACACACAGGGGACGGACACACAGAGGACGGATGGACACACACAGGACGGACACACACAGGACGGACACACAGAGGACGGACACACAGAGGACGGATGGACACACAGGGGACGGACACACAGAGGACGGACACACAGGGGACGGACACACGGGGGACGGACACACAGCGGACGGACACACAGGGGACGGACACACAGGGGACGGACACACAGGGGACGGACACACAGAGGACGGACACACAGGGGACGGACACACAGGGGACGGACACACAGCGGACGGACACAGGGGACGGACACACAGAGGACGGACACACGGGACGGACACACAGGGGACGGACACACAGCGGACGGACACACAGGGGACGGACACACAGGGGACGGACACACAGAGGACGGACACACAGCGGACGGACACACAGCGGACGGACACACAGGGGACGGACACACAGGGGACGGACACACAGAGGATGGACGGACACACAGAGAATGGACGGACACTCAGGGGCAGACACACAGGGGACGGACACACAGAGGACGGACGGACACACAGAGGACAGACAACCGGGACGGACGGACACTCAGGACGGACACACGGGACGGACACACAGAGGACGGACACACAGGGGACGGACACACAGAGGACAGATGGACAGACAGAGGACGGACACACACAGGACGGACACACACAGGACGGACACACAGAGGACGGATGGACACACAGAGGACGGACACACAGGGGACGGACACACAGAGGACGGATGGACACACACAGGACGGACACACACAGGACGGACACACGGGACGGACACACGGGACGGACACACAGGGGACGGACAATCAAGGGGACGGACACACAGAGGACGGACGGACACTCGGGACAAACACACCGACGACGTACACACAGAGAACGGAGGGACACTCAGGGGCAGACACACAGGGGACGGACACACAGAGGACGGACACACAGGGGACGGACACACAGAGGACAGATGGACAGACAGAGGACGGACACACACAGGACGGACACACACAGGACGGACACACAGAGGACGGATGGACACACAGAGGACGGACACACAGGGGACGGACACACAGAGGACGGATGGACACACACAGGACGGACACACACAGGACGGACACACGGGACGGACACACAGGGGACGGACAATCAAGGGGACGGACACACAGAGGACGGACACACACAGGACGGACACACGGGACGGACACACAGGGGACGGACAATCAAGGGGACGGACACACAGAGGACGGACGGACACTCGGGACAAACACACCGACGACGGACACACAGAGAGCGGAGGGACACTCAGGGGACAGACACACAGAGGACGGACGGACACTCAGGGGACGGACACACAGAGGACGGACGGAGAGAGGACGGCCACACAGACGACAGACACACAGAGGACAGACGGACACACAGAGGCCGGATGGACACTCAGGGGACGGACACACAGAGGACGGACACTCAAGGGACGGACACACAGAGGATGGACGGACACACAGGGGATGGACACACTGGGGACAGACACAGAGCACGGACGGACACACAGAACGGACAGACACACAGAGGACGGACACACTGGGGATGGACACACAGAGGACGGACACACAGAGGACGGATGGACACACAGGGGTCGTAAACATAGGGGACGGACACACAGAGGACGGACACTCGGAGGACGGACACATAGGGGACGGACACAGAGGACGGACACACAGAGGACGGACACATTGGGGACAGACACACAGAGGACGGGCACACAGGGGACGCACACACAGGAGATGGACACACAGGGGACGGACACACAGAGTACACAGGGGACGGACACACAGAGGACGGACACACAGGGGATGGACACACAGGGGACGGACACATGGAGGATGGACGGACACACGGGACGGACACACAGAGATCGGTCACACAGGGAACGGACAGACAGGATGGACACACAGTGGACGGACACACGGAGGACGGACACACAGGGGCGGACACACAGGGGGCCGACACACAGGGGACGGACACACGGGACGGACACACGGGACGGACACATAGGGGGCGGACACACAGGGGGCGGACACACAGGGGGCGGACACACAGGGGGCGGACACAGAGGATGGAGAAACAGAGGACAGACACACGGAAGACGGACACACACGGGACGGACACACAGGGAACGGACACACAGGGGAGGGACACACAGAGGACGGACACCCAGGGGACAGGCACACAGGGGATGGACACACAGAGGACGGACACACAGAGGACGGACACACAGGGGATGGACACACAGGGGACGGACACACAGGGGACGGACACACGGGACGGACACACAGGGGAAGGACACACAGGGGAAGGACACACAGAGGACGGACACACACGGGACGGACACACAGGGAACGGACACACAGGGAACGGACACACAGGGGGCGGACACACAGGGGACGGACACACAGGGAACGGACACACAGGGGGCGGACACACAGGGGACGGACACACTGGGGACGGACACACAGGGGAGGGACACACAGAGGACGGACACACAGAGGACGGACACACGGGACGGACACACAGGGGACGGACACACAGACGACGGACACACGGGACGAACACACAGAGGACGGACACACAGAGGATGGACACACGGGACGGACACACAGGGGATGGACACACAGAGGACGGACACACGGGACGGACACACGGGACGGACACACAGAGGACGTACACACGGGATGGACACACAGAGGACGGACACACAGAGGATGGACACACTGGGGACGGACACACAGGGGACGGACACACAGAGGACGGACACACAGAGGATGGACACACAGAGGACAGACGAACACACAGGGGACGCACACACAGGGGTCGCACACACAGAGGACGGACACACTGGGGATGGACACACAAGAGACGGACACACAGGACGGACACACAGGGGATGGACACACTGGGGACGGATACACAGGGGACGGACACACTGGGGATGCACACACTGGGGATGGACACACAAGGGACGGACACACAGGGGACGGACACACAGAGGACGGACGGACACACTGGGAAGGGACACACAGAAGACGGACGGACAGGGGACGGACACACAGAGGACGGACGGACCCAGGGGACGGACACACAGAGGACGGACGGACACTCAGGGGACCGACACACAGGGGACGGACACACAGGGGACGGACACACTGGGGATGGACACACAAGGGACGGACACACAGAGGACGGACGGACACAGGGGACGGACGCACAGAGGACGGACGGACGGGACGGACACAGGGAACGGACGGACGGGATGGACGGACGCACAGAGGACGGAGGGACACTCAGGGGACGGACACACAGAGGACGGATGGACACTCAGGGGACCGACACACAGGGGACGGACACACAGGGGACGGACACACTGGGGATGGACACACAAGGGACGGACACACAGGGGACGGACACACAGAGGACGGACACACAGGGGAGGGACACACAGAGGACAGACGGACACACAGGGGACGCACACACCGAGGACGTACACAGTGGGGACAGACACACAGAGGACGGGCACACAGGGGACGGATACACAGTAGATGGACACACAGGGACGGACACACCGAGGACGGACACACAGGGGATGGACACACAGGGGACGGACACACAGAGTACACAGGGGACGGACACACAGAGGACGGACACACAGGGGATGGACACACAGGGGACGGACACACGGAGGATGGACGGACACACGGGACGGACACACAGAGATCGGTCACACAGGGAACGGACAGACAGGGGATGGACACACAGTGGACGGACACACGGAGGACGGACACACAGGGGGCGGACACACAGGGGGCGGACACACAGGGGGCGGACACACAGGGGACAGACACACGGAAGACGGACACACGGGACGGACACACAGAGGACGGACACACGGGATGGACACACAGGGGACGGACACACAGGGGACGAACACACGGGACGGACACACAGGGGGCGGACACACGGGACGGACACACTGGGGATGGACACACAAGGGACGGACACACAGAGGACGGACACACGGAGGATGGACGGACACACTGGGAAGGGACACAGAGGACGGACGGACAGGGGACGGACACACAGAGGACGGACGGACACTCAGGGGACGGACGGACACTCAGGGGACGGACACACAGAGGACGGACACACAGAGGACGGATGGACGGGACGGACACACAGGGAACGGACGGACGCGGTGGACACACGGGACGGACGGACGCACAGAGGACGGACGGACACTCAGGGGACGGTCACACAGAGGATGGATGGAGAGAGGGCGGTCACACTGACGACAGACACACAGATGACGGACGGACACTCGGGACGGACACACAGAGGACGGACACACAGAGGACGGAGGGACACTCAGGGGACGGACACACAGAGGACGGACGGACACTCAGGGGACGGACGGACACTCAGGGGACGGACACACAGAGGACGGACACACAGAGGACGGAGGGACACTCGGGACGGACACAGAGAGGACGGACACACGGGATGGACACAGGGACTGGACGGACACATAGGGGATGGACACACTGGGGACAGACACAGAGAGCAGACAGACACACAGAGGATGGACACACTGGGGACGGACACACTGGGGACAGACACAGAGCACGGACGGACACACAGAGAACGGACAGACACACAGAGGGCGGACACACTGGGGATGGACACACAGAGGACGGGCACACAGGAAACGGACACACAGGGGACGGACACACAGGGAACGTTCACATAGGGGACGGACACACAGCGGACAGACACAGAGCACGGACGGACACACAGAGGACGGACGGACACACAGGAAACGGACACACAGGGAACGTTCACATAGGGGACGGACACACAGCGGACAGACACAGAGCACGGACGGACACACAGAGAACGGACAGACACACAGAGGACGGACACATAGGGGACGCACACACAGAGGACGGACACACAGAGGACGGACACATTGGGGTCAGACACACAGAGGACGGGCACACAGGGGATGGACACACAGGGGACGGACACACGGAGGATGGACGGACACACGGGACGGACACACAGAGATCGGTCACACAGGGAACAGACAGACGGGATGGACACACAGTGGACGGACACACGGAGGACGGACACACAGGGGACGGACACACAGAGGACGGACACACGGGACGGACACACAGAGGACGGACACACAGGGGACGGACACAGAGGAGACGGACACACAGGGGACGGACACATAGGGGGCGGACACACAGGGGGCGGACACAGAGGATGGAGACACAGAGGACAGACACACGGAAGACGGACACCCAGGTGGCGGACACACAGAGGACGGACACACAGAGGACGGACACACAGGACGGACACACAGGACGGACACACAGGGGACGGACACACAGAGGACGGACACACAGAGGACGGACACACAGGGGACGGACACACAGGTGACGGACACACAGAGGACGGACAAACAGAGGATGGACGGACACACAGAGAACGGACACACAGGGGATGGACACACTGGGGACGGACACACAGGGGATGGACACACAGAGGACGGACACACAGAGGATGGACACACAGAGGACAGACGGACACACGGGACGCACACACAGAGGACGGACACACGGGACGGACACACAGGGGATGGACACACTGGGGACGGACACACGGGACAGACACACAGGGGAGGGACACACAGAGGACAGACGGACACACAGGGGACGCACACACCGAGGACGTACACAGTGGGGACAGACACACAGAGGACCGGCACACAGGAGATGGACACACAGGGACGGACACATAGAGGACGGACACACAGGGGACGGACACACAGGGGACGGACACACAGAGGACGGACACACAGGGGATGGACACACAGAGGACGGACACACAGAGGATGGACACACAGAGGACAGACGGACACACGGGACGCACACACAGAGGACGGACACACAGAGGATGGACACACTGGGGATGGACACACAGTGGACGGACACACGGAGGACGGACACACAGGGGGCGGACACACGGGGCGGACACACAGAGGATGGACACACAGGGGACAGACACACGGAAGACGGACACACAGGGGACGGACACACAGAGGACGGACACACGGGATGAACACACAGGGGACGGACACACAGAGGACGGACACACAGTGGACGGACACACGGGATGGACACACAGGGGACGGACACACAGGGGACGGACACACAGGGGATGGACACACAGGGGTGCGGACACACGGGACGGACACACTGGGGATGGACACACAAGGGACGGACACACAGAGGACAGACACACAGAGGACGGACACACAGTGGACGGACACACGGGATGGACACACAGGGGACGGACACACGGGACGGACACACAGAGGACGGACACACAGAGGACGGACACACAGTGGACGGACACACAGAGGACGGACACACAGAGGACGGACACACAGTGGACGGACACACGGGATGGACACGGGACGGACACACGGGACGGACACACAGGGGACGGACACACAGAGGACGGACACACAGAGGACGGACACACAGAGGACGGACACACAGTGGACGGACACACGGGATGGACACGGGACGGACACACGGGATGGACACACAGGGGGCGGACACACAGGGGACGGACACACTGGGGATGGACACACAAGGGACGGACACACAGAGGATGGACACACAGAGGACGGACGGACAGGGGACAGACACACAGAGGACGGACGGACACACAGAGGACGGACGGACAGGGGACGGACACACAGAGGACGGACGGACACACAGGGGGCGGACACACAAGGGACGGACACACAGAGGACGGACACACGGAGGATGGACGGACACACTGGGAAGGGACACAGAGGACGGACGGACAGGGGACGGACACACAGAGGACGGACGGACACTCAGGGGACGGACGGACACTCAGGGGACGGACACACAGAGGACGGACACACAGAGGACGGATGGACGGGACGGACACACAGGGAACGGACGGACGCGGTGGACACACGGGACGGACGGACGCACAGAGGACGGACGGACACTCAGGGGACGGTCACACAGAGGATGGATGGAGAGAGGGCGGTCACACTGACGACAGACACACAGATGACGGACGGACACTCAGGGGACGGACACACAGAGGACGGACACACAGAGGACGGAGGGACACTCAGGGGACGGACACACAGAGGACGGACGGACACTCAGGGGACGGACGGACACTCAGGGGACGGACACACAGAGGACGGACACACAGAGGACGGAGGGACACTCGGGACGGACACAGAGAGGACGGACACACGGGATGGACACAGGGACTGGACGGACACATAGGGGATGGACACACTGGGGACAGACACAGAGAGCAGACAGACACACAGAGGATGGACACACTGGGGACGGACACACTGGGGACAGACACAGAGCACGGACGGACACACAGAGAACGGACAGACACACAGAGGGCGGACACACTGGGGATGGACACACAGAGGACGGGCACACAGGAAACGGACACACAGGGGACGGACACACAGGGAACGTTCACATAGGGGACGGACACACAGCGGACAGACACAGAGCACGGACGGACACACAGAGGACGGACGGACACACAGGAAACGGACACACAGGGAACGTTCACATAGGGGACGGACACACAGCGGACAGACACAGAGCACGGACGGACACACAGAGAACGGACAGACACACAGAGGACGGACACATAGGGGACGCACACACAGAGGACGGACACACAGAGGACGGACACATTGGGGTCAGACACACAGAGGACGGGCACACAGGGGATGGACACACAGGGGACGGACACACGGAGGATGGACGGACACACGGGACGGACACACAGAGATCGGTCACACAGGGAACAGACAGACGGGATGGACACACAGTGGACGGACACACGGAGGACGGACACACAGGGGACGGACACACAGAGGACGGACACACGGGACGGACACACAGAGGACGGACACACAGGGGACGGACACAGAGGAGACGGACACACAGGGGACGGACACACAGGGGGCGGACACACAGGGGGCGGACACACAGGGGGCGGACACACAGGGGGCGGACACAGAGGATGGAGACACAGAGGACAGACACACGGAAGACGGACACCCAGGTGGCGGACACACAGAGGACGGACACACAGAGGACGGACACACAGGACGGACACACAGGACGGACACACAGGGGACGGACACACAGAGGACGGACACACAGAGGACGGACACACAGGGGACGGACACACAGGTGACGGACACACAGAGGACGGACAAACAGAGGATGGACGGACACACAGAGAACGGACACACAGGGGATGGACACACTGGGGACGGACACACAGGGGATGGACACACAGAGGACGGACACACAGAGGATGGACACACAGAGGACAGACGGACACACGGGACGCACACACAGAGGACGGACACACGGGACGGACACACAGGGGATGGACACACTGGGGACGGACACACGGGACAGACACACAGGGGAGGGACACACAGAGGACAGACGGACACACAGGGGACGCACACACCGAGGACGTACACAGTGGGGACAGACACACAGAGGACCGGCACACAGGAGATGGACACACAGGGACGGACACATAGAGGACGGACACACAGGGGACGGACACACAGAGGACGGACACACAGGGGATGGACACACAGAGGACGGACACACAGAGGATGGACACACAGAGGACAGACGGACACACGGGACGCACACACAGAGGACGGACACACAGAGGATGGACACACTGGGGATGGACACACAGTGGACGGACACACGGAGGACGGACACACAGGGGGCGGACACACGGGGCGGACACACAGAGGATGGACACACAGGGGACAGACACACGGAAGACGGACACACAGGGGACGGACACACAGAGGACGGACACACGGGATGAACACACAGGGGACGGACACACAGAGGACGGACACACAGTGGACGGACACACGGGATGGACACACAGGGGACGGACACACAGGGGACGGACACACAGGGGATGGACACACAGGGGTGCGGACACACGGGACGGACACACTGGGGATGGACACACAAGGGACGGACACACAGAGGACAGACACACAGAGGACGGACACACAGTGGACGGACACACGGGATGGACACACAGGGGACGGACACACGGGACGGACACACAGAGGACGGACACACAGAGGACGGACACACAGAGGACGGACACACAGTGGACGGACACACAGAGGACGGACACACAGAGGACGGACACACAGTGGACGGACACACGGGATGGACACGGGACGGACACACGGGACGGACACACAGGGGACGGACACACAGAGGACGGACACACAGAGGACGGACACACAGAGGACGGACACACAGTGGACGGACACACGGGATGGACACGGGACGGACACACGGGATGGACACACAGGGGGCGGACACACAGGGGACGGACACACTGGGGATGGACACACAAGGGACGGACACACAGAGGATGGACACACAGAGGACGGACGGACAGGGGACAGACACACAGAGGACGGACGGACACACAGAGGACGGACGGACAGGGGACGGACACACAGGGGGCGGACACACAAGGGACGGACACACAGAGGACGGACACACAGAGGACGGACAGACACACTGGGAAGGGACACACAGAGGACGGACGGACAGGGGACGGACACACAGGGGACGGACGGACAGGGGACGGACCCACAGAGGACGGACGGACACACAGGGGACGGACACACAGAGGACGGATGGACGGGACGGACACACAGGGAACGGACGGACGGGATGGACACACGGGACGGACGGACGCACAGAGGACGGAGGGACACTCAGGGGACGGACACACAGAGGACGGACGGACACTCAGGGAACGGACACACAGAGGATGGACGGAGAGAGGGTGGTCACACAGACGACAGACACACAGAGGACGGACGGACACTCAGGGGACGGACACACAGAGGACGGACACACAGAGGACGGAGGGACACTCAGGGGACGGACACACAGAGGACGGACGGACACTCAGGGGACGGACGGACACTCAGGGGACAGACACACAGAGGACGGACACACGGGATGGACACAGGGACTGGACGGACACATAGGGGATGGACACACTGGGGACAGACACAGAGAGCAGACAGACACACAGAGGATGGACACACAGGGGACGGACACACTGGGGACAGACACACTGGGGACAGACACAGAGCACGGACGGACACACAGGAAACGGACACACAGGGGACGTACACATAGGTGACGGACACACAGGGGATGGACACACAGAGGACGGACACACGGAGGACGGACACATTGGGGACAGACACACAGAGGACGTGCACACAGGGGACGGACCCACAGGAGATGGACACACGGGACGGACACACAGAGGACGGACACACAGGGGACGGACACACAGAGGACGGACACACGGGACGGACACACAGAGGACGGACACACAGAGGATGGACACACAGGGGACGGACGCACAGAGGACGGACACACAGGGGACGGACACACAGAGGACGGACACACAGGGGGCGGACACACAGAGGACGGACACACAGAGGATGGACACACAGGGGACGGACACACAGGGGACGGACACACAGAGGACGGACACACAGGGGACGGACACACAGAGGACGGACACACAGGGGACGGACACACAGAGGACGGACACACAGGGGACGGACACACAGAGGACGGACACACAGAGGACGGACACACAGGGGACGGACACACAGAGGACGGACACACAGAGGACGGACACACAGAGGATGGACACACAGAGGACAGACGGACACACGGGACGCACACACAGGGGACGCACACACAGAGGATGGACACACGGGACGGACACACAGGGGATGGACACACTGGGGATGGACACACTGGGGACGGACACACAGGGGACGGACACACAGGGGAGGGACACACAGAGGACAGACGGACACACAGGGGACGCACACACCGAGGACGTACACAGTGGGGACAGACACACAGAGGACGGGCACACAGGGGATGGACACACAGGGGACGGACACACAGGGGAGGGACACACAGAGGACAGACGGACACACAGGGGACGCACACACCGAGGACGTACACAGTGGGGACAGGCACACAGAGGACGGACACACAGAGGATGGACACACAGGGGATGGACACACAGGGGACGGACACACAGAGTACACAGGGGACGGACACACAGAGGACGGACACACAGGGGATGGACACACAGGGGACGGACACACGGAGGATGGACGGACACACGGGACGGACACAGAGATCGGTCTCACAGGGAACGGACACACAGGGGGCGGACACACAGGGGGCGGACACACAGGGGACGGACACACAGGGGGCGGACACACAGGGGGCGGACACACGGGGCGGACACACAGGGGGCGGACACACAGAGGATGGACATACAGGGGACAGACACACGGAAGACGGACACACAGGGGACGGACACACAGAGGACGGACACACAGAGGACGGACACACAGTGGACGGACACACGGGATGGACACACGGGACGGACACACAGGGGACGGACACACAGGGGACGGACACACAGGGGACGGACACACTGGGGATGGACACACAAGGGACGGACACACAGTGGACGGACACACGGGATGGACACACGGGACGGACACACAGGGGACGGACACACAGGGGACGGACACACTGGGGATGGACACACAAGGGACGGACACACAGAGGACGGACGGACACACTGGGAAGGGACACACAGAGGACGGACGGACAGGGGACGGACACACAGAGGACGGACGGACACACAGAGGACGGACGGACAGGGGACGGACGGACAGGGGACGGACACACAGAGGACGGACGGACACACGGGACGGACACACAGAGGACGGACGGACGGGACGGACACACAGGGAACGGACGGACGGGATGGACACACAGAACGGACGGACGCACAGAGGACAGAGGGACACTCAGGGGACAGACACACAGAGGACGGACGGACACTCAGGGGACGGACACACAGAGGACGGACACATAGAGGACGGACGGACACTCAGAGGACGGACACACAGAGGACGGACGGACACTCAGGGGACGGACACTCAGGGGACGGACGGACACTCAGGGGACGGACACTCAGGGGACGGACACACAGAGGACGGACGGACAGAGGACGGACACACAGAGGACGGACACACGGGATGGACACAGGGACTGGACGGGCACATAGGGGATGGACACACTGGGGACAGACACAGAGAGCAGACAGACACACAGAGGATGGACACACAGGGGACGGACACACTGGGGACAGACACAGAGCACGGACGGACACACACAGAACGGACAGACACACAGAGGGCGGACACACTGGGGATGGACACACAGAGGACGGGCACACAGAGGACGGACACAGAGGAAACGGACACACAGGGGACGGACACATAGAGGACGGACACACAGGGGATGGACACACAGAGGACGGACACACGGAGGACGGACACATAGGGGACGGACACACAGGACGGACACACTGAGGACGGACACACAGAGGACGGACACACTGAGGACGGACACACAGAGGATGTACACACAGAGGACGGACACATTGGGGACAGACACACAGAGGACGGGCACACGGGACGGACACACAGGAGATGGACACACGGGACGGACACACAGAGGACGGACACACAGGGGATGGACACACAGGGGACGGACACACGGAGGATGGACGGTCACACGGGACGGACACACAGAGATCGGTCACACAGGGAACGGACAGACAGGGGATGGACACACAGTGGACGGACACACGGAGGACGGACACACAGGGGACGGACACACAGAGGACGGACACACAGGGGACGGACACACAGAGGACGGACACACAGGGGACGGACACACAGGGGACGGACACACAGGGGACGGACACATAGGGGGCGGACACACAGGGGGCGGACACAGAGGATGGAGACACAGAGGACAGACACACGGAAGACGGACACCCAGGTGGCGGACACACAGAGGACGGACGGACAAGGGACGAACACACAGAGGACGGACACACAGAGGATGCACGGACACACAGGGGATGGACACACAGGGGATGGACACACAGAGGATGGACACACAGGACGGACACACAGGTGACGGACACACAGAGGACGGACACACAGAGGACGGACACACAGGGGATGGACACACAGGGGATGGACACACAGAGGATGGACACACAGGACGGACACACAGGTGACGGACACACAGAGGACGGACACACAGAGGATGGACGGACACACAGGGGATGGACACACTGGGGACGGACACACAGGGGATGGACACACTGGGGACGGACACACAGGGGACGGACACACAGAGGACGGACACACAGAGGATGGACACACAGAGGATGGACACACAGAGGATGGACACACAGAGGACAGACGGACACACAGGGGACGCACACAATGGGGACGCACACACCGAGGACGTACACAGTGGGGACAGACACTCAGAGGACGGGCACACAGGCGACGGATACACACGAGATGGACAAACAGGGACGGACACACAGAGGACGGACACACAGGGGATGGACACACAGGGGACGGACACACAGGGGACGGACACACGGAGGATGGACGGACACACGGGACGGACACACAGAGATCGGTCACACCGGGAACGGACAGACAGGGGATGGACACACAGTGGACGGACACACGGAGGACGGACACACAGGGGGCGGACACACAGGGGCCGGACACACAGAGGATGGACACACAGGGGACAGACACACGGAAGACGGACACACAGGGGACGGACACACAGAGGACGGACACACAGTGGACGGACACACAGAGGACGGACACACAGGGGATGGACACACAGGGGACGGACACACAGGGGACGGACACACGGGACGGACACACAGGGGGCGGACACACGGGACGGACACACAGAGGACGGACACACACGGGACGGACACACAGGGAACGGACACACAGAGGACGGACACCCAGGGGACAGGCACACAGGGGATGGACACACAGAGGACGGACACACAGAGGACGGACACACAGGGGACGGACACAGGGGGCGGACACACAGAGGACGGACACACACGGGATGGACACACAGGGAACGGACACACAGGGGACGGACACACAGGGGACGGACACACTGGGGATGGACACACAGGGGACGGACACACAGAGGACGGACGGACACACAGGGGATGGACACACAGAGGACGGACGGACGGGACAGACACACAGGGAACGGAAGGGCGGGACGGACACACAGAGGACGGACGGACACACAGGGGACGGACACACAGAGGACGGACACACTGGGGACGGACACACATGGGACGGACACACATGGGACGGACACACAGGGGACGCACACACAGAGGACGGACACACAGAGGATGGACGGACACACAGGGGATGGACACACAGAGGACGGACACACATGGGACGGACACACAGGGGACGAACACACAGAGGACGGACACACAGAGGACGGACACACGGGATGGACACACGGGATGGACACACAGGGGACGGACACACAGAGGACGGACACACAGAGGATGGACGGACACACAGAGAACGGACACACAGGGGATGGACACACTGGGGACGGACACACGGGACGGACACACAGAGGATGGACACACAGAGGACGGACACACAGAGGATGGACACACAGGGGATGGACACACGGGACGGACACACAGAGGACGGACACACAGAGGATGGACGGACACACAGAGAACGGACACACGGGATGGACACACAGGGGATGGACAGACAGGGGACACATTAGTCCCACACAGAGATCGGTCACACAGGGAACGGACAGACAGGGGATGGACACACAGTGGACGCACACACGGAGGACGGACACACGGGACGGACACACAGAGGACGGACACACAGGGGACGGACACACTGAGGACGGACACACAGAGGATGGACACACAGAGGACGGACACACAGGGGACGGACACATAGGAGGCGGACACACAGGGGGCGGACACAGAGGATGGAGACACAGAGGACGGACACACGGAAGACGGACACCCAGGTGGCGGACACACAGAGGACGGACGGACAGGGGACGAACACACAGAGGACGGACACACAGAGGACGCACGGACACACAGGGGATGGACACACAGGGGATGGACACACAGAGGACGGACACACAGGACGGACACACAGGGGACGGACACACAGAGGATGGACACACAGAGGACAGACACACAGAGGATGGACACACAGGGGATGGACCCACAGGGGACGGACACACAGAGGACGGACACACAGAGGATGGACGGACACACAGAGAACGGACACACGGGATGGACACACAGGGGATGGACACACTGGGGACGGACACACAGAGAACGGACACACGGGATGGACACACAGGGGATGGACACACAGGGGACGGACACACAGTGGATGGAAACATAGAGGACAGACGGACACACAGGGGACGGACACACAGGGGACGCACACACAGGGGACGGACACACTGGGGATGGACACACAAGAGACGGACACACGGGACGGACACACTGGGGACGGACACACAGGGGATGGACACACAGGGGGACAGACGGACACACAGGGGACGCACACACAGAGGACGGACACACTGGGGACACACTGAGCATGCTAAGAATCGTTAGTCCCACATCAGGGCAGCAGAAACTGCGAAGCTGGCCTCCCACGAGGCGGAACGGGTGCAGGCCATTGAAGAAATGCAGTGCCTGAGCATCGAGGAGAGTGGCCGTTTTGCGCGCTTTTCCCGGGTCCCTGCGCATGCGCCATGACCGAGTGGACGACGAGCCCGACTGCGCAGGTGCGTACGTCGACCGACCGCACTGCGCATGCGTGATGGCGCACGGAACGCGTGGACATCGGCGTCATGACATGTCCGAATTGTGGGTCCGCCCATTTAAAGCGGCAATGTCCGGCAAAAGGATGCCGGTGTCTCCAGTGTGGCAAGCTTGGCCACTGCGCAGCCCTTTGCAGATCTGCTCCACCGCTCAGCAGCCAGCGATCCCAGCTGCGGTTCAGAAGTGGCCGCTCAATACAACAAGGCATGCCAGATTACGATCCCGACAGCCCAACAGACCCTGGTGCTGACTGCCTCAAGTCCCCATACTGGGGTGGGCATCATAACTACACATGCGCTGCCTTCCACCACACCTACGCAACGCCTCTCGATCCTCAGTGTGGATCCCGCCGATGAGTGATCTGCTGTCCTCACAGTTAACAAGGCTTGCATCCGGTTCAAACTGGACACCGGCGCATCGGCGAACCTCATCTTGAAATCCGACCTTGACACCATCCGCGTCAGACCAAGCATTCTTCCACCGGCCTGCCAGCTCCTTGACTACATTGGCAACGCCATAGCTGCCAGTGGCTCGTGTCAACTGGGGGTATCCAATAAGGCGATCAAGGCGACGCTGCGGTTTGAAATCGTCGGGCCTGACAGAGCGTCCCTGCTCGGTGCTCGTGCCTGCAAGCTCCTGAACCTGGTTCAGCGAGTCCACACCATGTCATCACCACCGGCGACGGCCTCGCCCGATGGAAACTTGCAAGCCGACATAGATGACATCAACACGCAGTACCACAGCGTGTTCGACGGAATGGGCATGCTCCTGTACCGATAGAAAATCCTGCTCAAGCCGAACGCCACCCCTGTAATTCGTTCACCTCACCGGGTGCCGGCGCCCCTCAAGGATCGTCTGAAGAAGCAATTACAGGACCTCCACGACCAGGGCATCATATCACAGAGCCCACGGACTGGGTCAGCTCCATGGTCTGCATCAAGAAGCCGTCAGGGAGCTTCGCATTTGCATTGACCCTAAGGATCTAAACCGCAACATCATGAGGGAGCATTACCTGATACCAAAACGAGAGGAGTTGACCAGTGAGATGGCTGATGCCAAATTCTTCACAAAGAATTAGGGGCAGCACGGTAGCTTTGTGGATAGCACAATTGCTTCACAGCTCCAGGGTCCCAGGTTCGATTCCGGCTTGGGTCACTGTCTGTGCGGAGTCTGCACATCCTCCCCGTGTGTGCGTGGGTTTCCTCCGGGTGCTCCGGTTTCCTCCCACAGTCCAAAGATGTGCAGGTTAGGTGGATTGGCCAGGATAAATTGCCCTTCGTGTCCAAAATTGCCCTTAGTGTTGGGTGGGGTTGCTGGGTTATGGGGATAGGGTGGCGGTGTTGACCTTGGGTAGGGTGCTCTTTCCAAGAGCCGGTGCAGACTCGATAGGCCGAATGGCCTCCTTCTGCACTGTAATTTCTATGTAAAATCTATGTAAAGCTCGACGCCTCCAAGGGTTTTTGGCAAATACAACTGGACGCGTCCAATTGCAAGCTGTGCACGTTCAACACCCCGTTTGGTCGTTGCTGCTACAACCGGATGCCTTTTGGCATCATATCTGCCTCCGAACTATTTCATCGCATCATGGAACAGATGATAGAGGGCATCGAGGGGGTGCGAGTGTACATTGACGATGTCATTATCTGGTCCACAACGCCCCAGGAGCACATCGCTCGCCTCAAGAAGGTAGTCCAAAGAATCCATGAACATGGTCTTCAGCTCAACAGGGCCAAGTGCTCCTTGGTCAATCGGAGATCAAATTCCTAGGTGACTGTTTTGTTATGCTCTTGACGTAGCATAAGCTGCTTCCTTGATGTGCACTCTGACAAAGGATGGTTCAGACTTGGAGATAGCTTTGTCACATTTATTATTGTTAACAATTCTCCTACTTGGATTCGACTCTACTGTTAATCCTGTTATAGCTACTCAGACTGACAAACCAGTCTGCTACAATCCACGTGGTGGGTATGATGTTCAAACAACCCCGTGTCTGTACTCACTGAGTGTCTCCACTGGAAAGAGACTGAGCATGAGTGATGTGTCCTTTTATATGGGTTGGTGTAATGCCCTCCTGTGGTAGTGTCACCTCTGTGTGTATCGTGACTGCCCATTGGTCGTGTCCTATCTTACTGACCTATTGGTCGATTGTCTGTGTGTCATGTCTCTGGTGTTCCCTCTAGTGTCTAGCTAGGTGTAGTGTATGTACATTAACCCTTTGTGTACTTACAGTGATGTATATCACCACATCTCCCCTTTTTTCATATTACATATTTTCTGTACAGTGTTACAGAAAATTGAACAAACTAGGTAGATGAGTGATACTCTGTACAAGTTATGATAACAGTGATCATTAAACAATAAGTCCAAATCATATGCATGAGTCCAAAGTTCATTAATGATTATGGTCGAGTGGCTTTCTTGTTTGGTTGGTGAGTTGTTGATGTTGATGGTGGCATTGCTTTGTAAACACCATCAGTGTCCCTCTGCTGAAGGAACCAAGGGGCTGGTTTAGCACACTGGGCTAAATCGCTGGCTTTTAAAAGCAGGCCAGCAGCACGGTTCAATTCCCGTACCAGCCTCCCCGAACAGTGGAATGTGGCGACTAGGGGCTTTTCACAGTAACTTCATTGAAGCCTACTTGTGACAATAAGCAATTTTCATTCGTTTTCATTTCAAGTGGTCAGATCACTTTGTTGTTGGATTTGGACACTTTCTTTCGATGCTTGTGGTGGTAATTCTTGATGGCACCTGTCCTGAAAGCTGGGTTGCCTGTTGGTAGTGCAGCAAACGTGAATTGGTAAGATGCATCGTCCTGCCATGGCATGTCACTGTACTGAGCTGAGCAGTAACAGTGTTCCTCATGGTCAGAGTTGTACCACCTCGCACCAGTCGTAGTTCCATTGGTGTTGTTTTTGTCGTGCTTGTGTCGAAGTTGTTGCCTTTGGTATGCTTCTTGCTATTGTCTTTGATGTTGTTGTTGTGTTGGTTGGTTTTGTTGCCGTGTTTGCTGCGCTCAAGGACCACACTCTGTGGATAATACGAGTCCTTCACACAGTTACTCGTGTCAGTGTGCTTTGTGGCATCTGCTGTCTCCTTGTGCGTGCCGTCACTGAGTTTGCGGCGCTCCCCGTCTGGAGTCATGTCCGGCTTACTTGAATCAGTTTTGGTTTGTCGATGCTCCCCGTCCGGAGCCCTTTCTGGTTCACCATGTCCGTGGCCCAGGACAGGGCTGCCCTCTCACAGGCAGCCATGAGCCTGAGCCAGCTGCAGATTGCAGCGGTGCTCCGCATTGTGGTTTAGTCTCAGCAGCCTATCGCTGAGAGCACCGGCGGCGTTGCCCAGGTGCTGGCGGGGATCGCACAGGCCCAGAGGGAGGTGGCGCAGTCCCAGACAGGGGTGGACCACTCCCTGAGCTCCATGGCTGCTAACATATAGACCCTGGTCAATACCAGAGCGGGCCTCCAGGACTGGCAGTGGCAGGTGTCGGGGGTGCTTCGGGGGATGGCTCCGCTCACACCCGGGCCGGGCTGCCCCATGAAATGAGCGCCAACGAGATCCCTAGTCGCAGGGCAGGAGTCTCAGCACTTCTACTGTATCATCTGGGGAACCACCGAGAAGTAGTGATAGGGCCCGGTGATAGTGATACGTTTCACTGCAGTTGTACCGGCCCTTAGTGAGACCACAGCTGGAATACTGGGCTGGATTCTCCTGTCCCCCAGCCAGATGTTTCTCGGTGGTGCACTGTTCACTGGCGATGGGATTCTATCGTTTTGGTCTCCTTACTTGATAACTAATATAATTGTGTTGGGAACAGTTCAGAGAAAGTTCACTGGACTCATTACTGGGATGATTGGTTATCTCTTGAAACAATGTTGAATGTTTTGGTCTGTATTCATTGGAGTTTAGTAGAAGGAGGCCATTCGGCCCATCGAGTCTGCACTGGACCCTCCTAAAGAGAATCTGAGAGGGTTTAAGAACAAGGTGCCTCTCCTTTCAGATGGAGATAAGGAGAAATATCTCTCTCAGAAGACCCTTTCCAAGAGAGCAGCACAGTAGCATAGTGGTTAGCACTGTGGCTTCACAGCTCCACGATCCCAGGTTCGATTCCCCGCTGGGTCACTGTCCGTGCGGAGTCTGCACATCCTCCCCGTGTGTGCGTGGGTTTCCTCCGGGTGCTCCGCTTCCCACCCACAGTCCAAAGATGTGCAGGTTAGGTGGATTGGCCAGGATCAATTGCCCTTAAGTGTCCAAAAAATGTTAAGTGGGGTACGGGGATAGAGCAGATACGTGGGCTTGAGTAGGTGCACTTTGTAAGGGCCAGTGCAGACTCGATGGGCCGAATGGCCTCCTTCTGCGCTGTAAATTCTATGATTCTGTGAGAGCAATGGAGGCTTGACATTGAATATATTCACAGCTGAGTTAGACAGATGTTTGATAGTCAGGGAGTGAAAGGTGATGGGCCGGTGGGGAGGGGGCGGCGGGGAGGAGCCAGTGGGGAGGGGGCGGCGGGGAGGGGCTGATGGGGAGGCAGCGGTGGGGAGGAGTGGTGGGGACGGTGGGGAGGGGGTGGTGGTGGTGGTGGGGAGGGGGTGGTGGTGGGGAGGAGCCGGTGGGGAGGGGGCGGCGGGGAGATGGAAGTGGGGAGGGGGTGCCGGGGAGGGGCCTGGGGTAGCAGGGGGTGGCAGGAAGGGGAGGGGGCAGTGGGAGAGGGTGCAGTGGGCGATGGGGAGGGGGGCAGACAGGAAACGAGTTGAGACCACAATCAGACTGGTCTTGATCTTATTGAATGGTGAGCAGGCTCGATAGGCCGAATGGCCTCTGGATGTTTTTTCCTCTGTTATGTTCTCTCAAAGTACTTTCAGTTTCTTGTTTAATTCTCAAACCTGGGAGAGTTTATTCTCCCTGGCGACTGATGATGTTGTTCAGTGTTTCTCTGATTGGATAGTGCACCAGATTTGGAAAGTTTTGACATTGAACTCAACCTGTCCAGGGTTCTTCTACCCAGACACTGATGATTCACAGGCTCGTCCTATTCTAATTGGACACTGATATACCAGTCAACCAATCAGTGTGGAGGGATCTGAGTTTAGTACAACAGCACTGGGTAAGGAGCTCACAGACAGACTGGGCAGAGAGAGGGACACAGACACAGTGAACAGGAGCAGTCACACTGGGCACAGAAATCTTCACAAACCCTTCATTCAGGGCAACAATGCTGCGCCTCGTACTCCTGGCCTTTCTCTGTGGAGGGGCCTCCTCGACAGGTGAGTAATGGGGTCAGAAAGGGTCTGTGTCTGGGTACTGGGGTATTAACCCTCAGTCAGTGGGTAATGGGGTCAGAGAGGGTCTGTGTCTGGGTACTGGGGTATTAACCCTCAGTCAGTGGGTAATAGGGTCAGAGAGGGTCTGTGTCTGGGTACTGGGGTATTAACCCTCAGTCAGTGGGTAATGGGGTCAGAGAGGGTCTCTGTCTGGGTACTGGGGTATTAACCCTCAGTCAGTGGGTAATGGGGTCAGAGAGGGTCTCTGTCTGGGTACTGGGGTATTGACCCTCAGTCAGTGCGTAATGGGGTCAGAGAGGGTCTCAGTGTCTGGGTATTGACCCTCAGTCAGTGGGTAATGGGGTCAGAGAGGGTCTGTGTCTGGGTACTGGGGTATTAACCCTCAGTCAGTGGGTAATGGGGTCAGAGAGGGTCTCAGTGTCTGGGTACTGGGGTATTAACCCTCAGTCAGTGGGTAATGGGGTCAGAGAGGGTCTCAGTGTCTGGGTATTGACCCTCAGTCAGTGCGTAATGGGGTCAGAGAGGGTCTGTGTCTGGGTACTGGGGTATTAACCCTCAGTCAGTGCGTAACGGGGTCAGAGAGGGTCTCTGTCTAGGTACTGGGGTATTAACACTCAGTCAGTGTGTAATGGGGTCAGAGTGGGTCTGTGTCTGGGTACTGGGGTATTAACCCTCAGTCAGTGGGTAATGGGGTCAGAGTGGGTCTGTGTCTGGGTACTGGGGTATTAACCCTCAGTCAGTGTGTAATGGGGTCAGAGTGGGTCTGTGTCTGGGTACTGGGGTATTAACCCTCAGTCAGTGGGTAATGGGGTCAGAGAGGGTCTCAGTGTCTGGGTATTGACCCTCAGTCAGTGCGTAATGGGGTCAGAGAGGGTCTGTGTCTGGGTACTGGGATATTAACCCTCAGTCAGTGGGTAATGGGGTCAGAGAGGGTCTCTGGGTTCTGGGATATTAACCCTCAGTCAGTGGGTAATGGGGTCAGAGAGTGTCTGGGTACTGGGGTATTAACCCTCAGTGGGTAATGGGGACAGAGAAGGTCTGGGTTCTGGGGTATTAACTCTCAGTCAGTGGGTAATGGGGACAGAGAGGGTCTCAGTGTCTGGGTACTGGGATATTAACCCTCAGTCAGTGGGTAATGGGGTCAGAGAGGGTCTGTGTCTGGGTACTGGGGTATTAACCCTCAGTCAGTGGGTAATGGGGTCAGAGAGGGTCTCTGTGTCTGGGTACTGGGGTATTAACCCTCAGTCAGTGAGTAATGGGGACAGAGAAGGTCTGGGTACTGGGATATTAACCCTCAGTCAGTGGGTAATGGGGTCAGAGAGGGTCTGTGTCTGGGTACTGGGATATTAACCCTCAGTCAGTGGGTAATGGGGACAGAGAAGGTCTGGGTTCTGGGGTATTAACTCTCAGTCAGTGGGTAATGGGGACAGAGAGGGTCTCAGTGTCTGGGTTCTGGGGTATTAACCCTCAGTGGGTAATGGGGTCAGAGAGGGTCTGTGTCTGGGTACTGGGCTATTAACCCCCAGTCAGTGGGTAATGGGGTCAGAGAGGGTCAGTGTCTGTGTACTGGGCTATTAACCCCCAGTCAGTGGGTAATGGGGTCAGAGAGGGTCTGTGTCTGGGTACTGGGGTATTAACCCTCAGTCAGTGGGTAATGGGGTCAGAGAGGGTCTCTGTGTCTGGGTACTGGGGTATTAACCCTCAGTCAGTGAGTAATGGGGACAGAGAAGGTCTGGGTACTGGAGTATTAACCCTCAGTCAGTGTAATGGGGTCAGAGAGGGTCTCAGTGTCTGGGTACTGGGGTATTAACCCTCAGTCAGTGTAATGGGGTCAGAGAGGGTCTGTGTCTGGGTACTGGGATATTAACCCTCAGTCAGTGGGTAATGGGGACAGAGAAGGTCTGGGTTCTGGGGTATTAACTCTCAAGTCAGTGGGTAATGGGGACAGAGAGGGTCTCAGTGTCTGGGTTCTGGGGTATTAACCCTCAGTGGGTAATGGGGTCAGAGAGGGTCTGTGTCTGGGTACTGGGCTATTAACCCCCAGTCAGTGGGTAATGGGGTCAGAGAGGGTCAGTGTCTGTGTACTGGGCTATTAACCCCCAGTCAGTGGGTAATGGGGTCAGAGAGGGTCAGTGTCTGGGTACTGGGCAGTGGGTCTGAGGGTCAGGGACACTAATCCGGAGAGAAAGGGATTGCAGGGTGCCTGAGGGTTAGAGTGATGAGGTTGGCGAGGGTGAGAGAAGTAGAGGTTTAGTCAGACGAGGCCTGAGAGTGAGATCAGACAGGGACCCAGCGAGTGGAGGGCCTCACTCCCTTCACCAACCAGTTAGACCCTGGCTGCTCTGTACCTCATTTACCTCCTTTGCTGGGTATCCTGTGACTATCTGGCCCAACATGAAGTGTCTATAGAGAGGGAAACCGAGTTAATATTCTGATTAATGGTCATCGAGCTGAAACATTAACTCTGTTTCTCACTCTCGACACAGCAGCAGCTGAGTATTTCCAGCATTTTCTGTTTTTAATTCAGATTTCCAGAGTTTTGTTTTTGTAAAAGTCTCTCTCCGATTCGAAAGCTCTAATTAACCCCCAATATCCGCAGTTTTATGGAGAGAATGTTCTAGATTTCCACTCCCCTTTATGTCAAACTGTTTCCTGATTTCCCTCCTGAACAGTCGAGGTTTAATTTTGAGATGATGTTCCTGTTCCTCCCACCAGAGGGAGTAGTTTCTCCATCTCTCAGTCCTTTCTGTTAGTTGTATGTTCATTGAGTGTTTAATGGTGTTCAGACGGTGCGTATTAATTTGGGGATTCACTTGTGATGCTATAAATGGGGGCTAGTTTGCACTTTGGTTGTTGGGAGGTCCTTGTTTGTCTGTCATTAAAGAAATTGTAAACTGTAATGATTACAACAACAATTCATGTTTATATAGCTCCTTAAACACCCTAAAATGCCCCGTGGAGATTCGCAGGAGCTTCCCAACACCAGCTATGACAGCTATGGAAGGAGATATTAGGCCAGATGACAAAGGCTTGGCCAAAGAGGTAGTGTTTAAGGATGGGCTTGAGGAGGAATGTGAGGGAGAGAGATGGTGAGGTTTAGGGAGGAAATTCCAGAGTATTTGGGCCTAGAATGTGGAGTTGCTCAGGAGACCATTATTACCCATACAGGGGCGGGGTTACCGTGGCAAGTCGTCAGGGTGGAGCAGATTGCAGAGATGGAGGCCTGAGGCCGTGGAAGGATTTGAAAACTAGGATGAGAATTTCAACCTGAAGGTGTTGCTTGGCCGGGAGGAACACGTGTCAGCGGGTCCAGAGGTGACAGGTGAACAGGACTTGGTGCAGGTTAAGACACAGGTCACTGAGTTTTGGATGACCCCAAGTTTACAGAGGTTAGAATGTGGGAGTGTGTTGGACTCGTGGTGTATTGAGGTAATGGAGGCAGGACTGAGGGTTTCTGATGTGTGGCACAGTGGTTAGCACTGCTGCCTCACAGCGCCTTGGGTGACTGCGGAGTCTGCACGTTCTCCCCGTGTCTGTGTGGGTTTCCTCCGGGTGCTCCGGTTTCCTCCCAGAGTCCAAAGATGTGCAGGTTGGGTGGATTGGCCGTGATCAATGCGTGGGGGTTACAGGAATAGGGCAGGGGAGTGGGCACAGGCAGAGTGCTCTTTCAGAGGGTCGGTACGGCAGGGAGTGGGCATGGGCAGAGTGCTCTTTCAGAGGGTCGGTACGGCAGGGAGTGGGCATGGGCAGAGTGCTCTTTCAGAGGGTCGGTACGGCAGGGAGTGGGCATGGGCAGAGTGCTCTTTCAGAGGGTCGGTACGGCAGGGAGTGGGCATGGGCAGAGTGCTCTTTCAGAGGGTCGGCAGGGAGTGGGCACAGGCAGAGTGCTCTTTCAGAGGGTCGGTGCAGACTCGATGGGCCAAACGGCCTCCCTGCCCACTCTATAGAGTGATTCTATAGAAGTCGAATTATTTGCTTTGTTTAGCTCCACAGAGGATGAGCTCAGACTTTCCCACATCAAACTCTATTACAGTTTTACCCACTCACTTCATTTGTTACTGACCCATTGTAACTTCCTGCCCGAATTGGCACAACGTACCGACCCTCTGAACTTCTCCAACTTTGATATTCAATTCTCTCATCCTTCACTGACTCATTGATAAATGTGGTCAACTGTTGTGGCCCCAGGACAGATCTTTAGACAACCACCAGTCACATTTCACCAATCAGAATACTTACCCCTTTAACCCCAATCTCAGGCTACTACCTCCCAAAACAATTCCCAACCAAGGGAATACTCACCATTCCCATCCACATTCATTTTTACTCCGTCTCTTATCGAAAACCTTCTCGAGGTTCATAGAAATAACATCTGTAAACATTCCTTAATATTCCATGTAAGTGACCTTCTCTAAATAAGCAACCTGATTAGTCCGATCCTGCTGAACTTTATTCCAGAACTTGGGATCTAATCAGCTGAAGACACAGGCACCAATAGTGAAGGTCTCAAATCAGGAATGTTCAAGAAGTCAGAGGAAAGGTTCAGAGATCTCGGAGGGTTGTGGAGCTGGAGGAGATTACAGGAATAGGGAGTGGCGAGGCCAAGGAGGGATTTGTAAACAAGTTGAGAATTTTAAAATAGACCGGCAGATTGACTGGGAGCCAGTCAGTGAGCGCAGGGAGTGGGTGTGGAATGAGGCTGTGAGTTAAGATGTCGGCAGTAGAGTTTGGATCACCTCAGGTTTACAGAGTTTGGGAGATCAGCAGTAGAGTGTTAGAGCTGTCAAGCCTAAAGGTAAGGCAGGTATGTGAGGGTTTCAGCAGAAGATCAGCTGAGACAGGGGTGAGGTCAGCCGATGTTGCAGAGGTGGAACGGGGCAGTCTGAGTGATGATACAAATATGTGATCAAAATCTCATCTCGGGAGCAAATATCAAACCAAGGCCCAATTTTTTGGAAAAACTGAGGGTCTCCGGCTTGGTCACAATGGTGGTGGAGACCCCGTTCCATAAGTCCAGCCCCTGAGCCCAGCACCCACCATTTTTGATGCAGGAACAGAGGTGGGTTGTCATTTGTACATTTGTGGTTCACGGAGGCAGCTGTTCTGGTAAAAATACAACAGCTTTCAAACAGATCCTAGTCTTGTTAGTCGTGGGTTGTAGAAATTTCACGAGATGATCTTAAACTGCTGGAGTTTGTTTTTTTAGACAATATTTTATTGAGGCATTTCTAATTTTAACACTTTTCAACCATAACATCGAACAGAACCTACAACAAAATAACTATCATTCCCCCCCCCAATCCAAACCCCAGTCATCATGGCTTATAAAAACACACCGCCAGCCCTTCCCGACCTCCTACCCTTATTCGTCACTTCCATGCCTCCCCTTTTCCTCCCTCTCCCCCATCCCCTCCCCCTGGAGACAGCCTAGTTTTCTCGAAGAAGTCGATGAACGGCTGCCACCTCCCCCCTCTCCCACACCGACCCCTTCCCCCACCACCCACTTAAACTGCCGGAGTTCTTGGCAGAGACGGGACAGATAGGGCACCGTTTTGGTGACCATTTGGAGAAGTTCAGGGACACCGTTGGGAGAGATAAGGTGACATTTGGGATTGTTAAAAATTCACATGAATGTGCATAAAATTGGAGCTGTTCAGGGGTATAAATCTCCTGACCGTAACATTTTAAAAAGAATCCTACATTTCAAAAAGTTACAGTGCTTGCTATTTCACTCTGTCTGTTGACTTAGGCCTGTGGGTTAGCATTAGATGATTTGTGCTACATGACTGGTTTCAAAATGTGGCATTATCACAATGGGGAGCCCGAGCGGCACGGTAGTACAGTGGTCAGCACTGTTGCTTCACGTGACAGGGACCCGGGTTCAATTCCCCGTTGGGTCACTGTCTGCACGTTCTCCTCGTGTCTGCGTGGGTTTCCTCCGAGGTGCTCCGGTTTCCTCCCACAAGTCCCGAAAGACGTGCTGTCAGGTAATTTGAACATTCCGAATTCTCCCTCAGTGCACCTGAACAGGCACCGGAATGTGGTGACTAGATTTCCACAGTAACTTCATTGCGGTGTTAATGTAAGCCTACTTGTGACACTAATAAAGATTATTATTTCACAGTTTGATTGAGTTCTGCAAATGTTTGTGAAGTCTCTGATGGGCTGTGAGTACAAATGCTTCTTTTTGTAAGGGAGCAAGCACCTGAATGAAATGTTTGTTTTTCTAACGGACTATGAATGAGGATGATTAAAAATAAATAAAGTACAACAGACACTGAGGACCCATTCTGAGATTAGATGTTCTGAGGTTTGCCATGATGGATACTTGGTGAGTTGGCAGGGACGGTGTACAGGAAGAGGGGTGGGGGTGTTGGGGGCATGAGTTGGTACTAGAGCTGACACTACATTAGCACAGAGGTTATGAGTATTGGGGATAAAAAGGGGAATGGGGTGGATAAAGGGTCATAGGTTGGTACAGGGGCTACACTATCTCCCCCCTCACTGTCCCTCACTATCTCCCCCTCACTGTCCCTCACTATCTGACCCCCTCTCCCCCAGTGTCCCTCATTATCTGACCCCCTCTCCCTCAGTGTCCCTCACTATCTGACCCCCTCTCCCTCACTGTCCCTCACTATCTGACCCCCTCTCCCTCAGTGTCCCTCACTATCTGGCCCCCTCTTCCTCAGTGTCCCTCACTATCTGACCCTCTCTCCCTCAGTGTCCCTCACTATCTGACCCTCTCTCCCTCAGTGTCCGTCACTATCTGACCCTCTCTCCCTCAGTGTCCCTCACTATCTGACCTCTCCCTCAGTGTCCCTCACTATCTGACCCCCTCTCCCTCAGTGTCCCTCACTATCTGACCCCCTCTTCCCTCAGTGTCCCTCACTATCTGACCCTCTCCCTCAGTGTCCGTCACTATCTGACCCTCTCTCCCTCAGTGTCCCTCACTATCTGACCTCTCCCTCAGTGTCCCTCACTATCTGACCTCTCCCTCAGTGTCCCTCACTATCTGACCCCCTCTCCCTCAGTGTCCCTCACTATCTGACCCCCTCTCCCTCAGTTCCCTCACTATCTGACCCCCTCTCCCTCAGTGTCCTCACTATCTGACCCTCTCCCTCAGTGTCCCTCACTATCTGACCCTCTCCCTCAGTGTCCCTCACTATGTGACCCTCTCCCTCAGTGTCCCTCACTATCTGACCCTCTCCCTCAGTGTCCCTCACTATCTGACCCTCTCCCTCAGTGTCATTGCCCTCACTAGTCTCCTGACCCTCCGTCCCTCAGTCAGGTCCCTCACTATCTGACCTCTCCCTCAGTGTCCTCCTCTGACCCCTCTCCCTCAGTGTCCCTCACTATCTGACCCTCTCCTCAGTGTCCCTCACTCTGACCCTCTCCCTCAGTGTCCCTCACTATCTGACCCTCTCCCTCAGTGTCCCTCACTATCTGACCCTCTCCCTCAGTGTCCCTCACTATCTGACCCTCTCCCTCAGTGTCCCTCACTATCTGACTCTCCCTCAGTGTCCCTCACTGACCCTCTCCCTCAGTGTCCCCACTATCTGACTCTCGTCACTATCTGACCCTCTCCCTCAGTGTCCCTCACTATCTGACCCTCTCCCTCAGTGTCCCTCACTATCTGACCCTCTCCCTCAGTGTCCCTCACTATCTGACCCTCTCCCTCAGTGTCCCTCACTATCTGACCCTCTCCCTCAGTGTCCCTCACTATCTGACCCTCTCCCTCAGTGTCCCTCACTATCTGACCCTCTCCCTCAGTGTCCCTCACTATCTGACCCTCTCCCTCAGTGTCCCCTCACTATCTGACCTCTCAGTGTCCCTCTATCCCCTCAGTGTCCCTCACTATCTGACCCTCTCCCTCAGTGTCCCTCACTATCTGACCCTCTCCCTCAGTGTCCCTCACTATCTGACCCTCCTCGTCCCTCAGTGGTCCCTCACTATCTGACCCTCTCCCTCAGTGTCCCTCACTATCTGACCCTCTCCCTCAAGTGTCCCTCACTATCTGACCCTCTCCCTCAGTGTCCCTCACTATCTGACCCCTCTCCCTCAGTGTCCCTCACTATCTGACCCCTCTCCCTCAGTGTCCCTCACTATCTGACCCTCTCCCTCAGGTCCCTCACTATCTGACCCATCTCCCTCAGTGTCCCTCACTATCTGACCCTTCCCTCAGTGTCCTCACTATCTGACCCTCTCCTCAGTGTCCCTCACTATCTGACCCTCCCTCAGTGTTCCCTCACTATCTGACCCCCTCGTCCCTCAGTGTCCCTCACTATCTGACCTCTCCCTCAGTGTCCCCTCACTATCTGACCCTCTCCCTCAGTGACCCTCACTATCTGACCCCTCTCCCTCAGTGTCCCTCACTATCTG